>NC_048585.1:63481822-63534322 GCF_013265735.2 Oncorhynchus mykiss | reverse complement strand
ACCACTCTAGACAGCACACCTGGGAAAACACATATTGGAAAACTCCACTCTAGACAACACACCTGGGAAAACACACCTTGGAAAACTCCACTCTAGACAGCACACCTGGGAAAACACCACTCTAGACAGCACACCTGGGAAAACACATATTGGAAAACTCCACTCTAGACAGCACACCTGGGAAAACACACCTTGGAAAACTCCACTGTAGACAGCACACCTGGGAAAACACCACTCTAGACAGCACACCTGGGAAAACACAACTCTAGACAGCAGACCTGGGAAAACACACCTGGGAAAACACCACTCTAGACAGCACACCTGGGAAAACACCACTCTAGACAGCACACCTGGGAAAACACCACTCTAGACAGCACACCTGGGAAAACACACCTGGGAAAACACCACTCTAGACAGCACACCTGGGAAAACACACCTGGGAAAACACCACTCTAGACAGCACACCTGGGAAAACACACCTGGGAAAACACCACTCTAGACAGCACACCTGGGAAAACACACCTGGGAAAACTCCACTGTAGACAGCACACCTGGGAAAAAACCATTCTAGACACCACACCTGGGAAAACACCACTCTAGACAGCACATCTGGGAAAACACCACTCTAGACAGCACACCTGGGAAAACACCACTCTAGACAGCACACCTGGGAAAACACACCTGGGAAAACACCACTCTAGACAGCACACCTGGGAAAACACACCTGGGAAAACACCATTCTAGACAACACACCTGGGAAAACACCATTCTAGACAACACACCTTGGAAAACTCCACTCTAGACAGCAGACCTGGGAAAACACACCTGGGAAAACACCACTCTAGACAGCACACCTGGGAAAACACCACTCTAGACAGCACACCTGGGAAAACACACCTTGGAAAACTCTACTCTAGACAGCACACCTGGGAAAAAAACATTCTAGACAACACACCTGGGAAAAATACATTCTAGACAACACACCTTGGAAAACTCCACTCTAGACAGCACACCTGGGAAAACACCACTCTAGACAGCACACTTGGGAAAACACACCTTGGAAAACACCACTCTAGACAGCACACCTGGGAAAACACACCTTGGAAAACTCCACTGTAGACAGCACACCTGGGAAAACACCACTCTAGACACCACACCTGGGAAAACACCACTCTAGACAGCACACCTGGGAAAACACACCTTGGAAAACTCCACTCTAGACAGCACACCTGGGAAAACACCACTCTAGACAGCACACCTGGGAAAACACACCTGGGAAAACACCATTCTAGACAACACACCTGGGAAAAAACACCATTCTAGACAACACACCTTGGAAAACACCACTCTAGACAGCAGACCTGGGAAAACACACCTGGGAAAACACCACTCTAGACAGCACACCTGGGAAAATACACCTTGGAAAACTCCACTCTAGACAGCACACCTGGGAAAACACCACTCTAGACAGCACACCTGGGAAACACACCTGGGAAAACACTCCTGGGAAAACACCACTCTAGACAGCACACCTGGGAAAACACACCTGGGATAACTAGACAGCACACCTGGGAAAACACCACTCTAGACAGCACACCTGGGAAAACTCCACTCTAGACAGCACACCTGGGAAAACACCACTCTAGACAGCACACCTGGGAAAACTCCACTCTAGACAACACACCTGGGAAAACACCACTCTAGACAGCACAACTGGGAAAACACCACTCTAGACAGCACACCTGGGAAAACACATCTTGGAAAAAACCACCCTAGACAGCACACCTGGGAAAACACTCCTGGGAAAACACCACTCTAGACAGCACACCTGGGAAAACACATCTTGGAAAGCACCACTCTAGTCAGCACACCTGGGAAAACACACCTGGGAAAACACCACTCTAGACAGCACACCTGGGAAAACACATCTTGGAAAGCATCACTCTAGACAGCACACCTGGAAAAACACCACTCTAGACAGCACACCTGGGAAAACACCACTCTAGACAGCAGACCTGGGAAAACACACCTGGGAAAACACCACTCTAGACAGCACACCTGGGAAAACACACCTTGGAAAACTCCACTGTAGACAGCACACCTGGGAAAACACCACTCTAGACAGCACACCTGGGGAAAACACCACTCTAGACAGCACACCTGGGAAAACACACCTGGGAAAACACCACTCTAGACAGCACACCTGGGAAAACACACCTGGGAAAACACCATTCTAGACAACACACCTGGGAAAACACCATTCTAGACAACACACCTTGGAAAACTCCACTCTAGACAGCAGACCTGGGAAAACACACCTGGGAAAACACCACTCTAGACAGCACACCTGGGAAAACACCACTCTAGACAGCACACCTGGGAAAACACACCTTGGAAAACTCTACTCTAGACAGCACACCTGGGAAAAAAACATTCTAGACAACACACCTGGGAAAAATACATTCTAGACAACACACCTTGGAAAACTCCACTCTAGACAGCACACCTGGGAAAACACCACTCTAGACAGCACACTTGGGAAAACACACCTTGGAAAACACCACTCTAGACAGCACACCTGGGAAAACACACCTTGGAAAACTCCACTGTAGACAGCACACCTGGGAAAACACCACTCTAGACAGCACACCTGGGAAAACACCACTCTAGACAGCACACCTGGGAAAACACACCTTGGAAAACTCCACTCTAGACAGCACACCTGGGAAAACACCACTCTAGACAGCACACCTGGGAAAACACACCTGGGAAAACACCATTCTAGACAACACACCTGGGAAAAAACACCATTCTAGACAACACACCTTGGAAAACACCACTCTAGACAGCAGACCTGGGAAAACACACCTGGGAAAACACCACTCTAGACAGCACACCTGGGAAAACACACCTTGGAAAACTCCACTCTAGACAGCACACCTGGGAAAACACCACTCTAGACAGCACACCTGGGAAACACACCTGGGAAAACACTCCTGGGAAAACACCACTCTAGACAGCACACCTGGGAAAACACACCTGGGAAAACTCCACTCTAGACAGCACACCTGGGAAAACACCACTCTAGACAGCACACCTGGGAAAACACACCTTGGAAAACTCTACTCTAGACAGCACACCTGGGAAAAAAACATTCTAGACAACACACCTGGGAAAAATACATTCTAGACAACACACCTTGGAAAACTCCACTCTAGACAGCACACCTGGGAAAACACCACTCTAGACAGCACACTTGGGAAAACACACCTTGGAAAACACCACTCTAGACAGCACACCTGGGAAAACACACCTTGGAAAACTCCACTGTAGACAGCACACCTGGGAAAACACCACTCTAGACACCACACCTGGGAAAACACCACTCTAGACAGCACACCTGGGAAAACACACCTTGGAAAACTCCACTCTAGACAGCACACCTGGGAAAACACCACTCTAGACAGCACACCTGGGAAACACACCTGGGAAAACACTCCTGGGAAAACACCACTCTAGACAGCACACCTGGGAAAACACACCTGGGAAAACTCCACTCTAGACAGCACACCTGGGAAAACACCACTCTAGACAGCACACCTGGGAAAACACACCTTGGAAAACTCTACTCTAGACAGCACACCTGGGAAAAAAATATTCTAGACAACACACCTGGGAAAAATACATTCTAGACAACACACCTTGGAAAACTCCACTCTAGACAGCACACCTGGGAAAACACCACTCTAGACAGCACACCTGGGAAAACACCACTCTAGACAGCACACCTGGGAAAACACAACATGGAAAACTCCACTCTAGACAGCACACCTGGGAAAACACCACTCTAGACAGCACACCTGGGAAAACACACCTGGGAAAACACCATTCTAGACAACACACCTGGGAAAAAACACCATTCTAGACAACACACCTTGGAAAACACCACTCTAGACAGCAGACCTGGGAAAACACACCTGGGAAAACACCACTCTAGACAGCACACCTGGGAAAATACACCTTGGAAAACTCCACTCTAGACAGCACACCTGGGAAAACACCACTCTAGACAGCACACCTGGGAAACACACCTGGGAAAACACTCCTGGGAAAACACCACTCTAGACAGCACACCTGGGAAAACACACCTGGGATAACTAGACAGCACACCTGGGAAAACACCACTCTAGACAGCACACCTGGGAAAACTCCACTCTAGACAGCACACCTGGGAAAACACCACTCTAGACAGCACACCTGGGAAAACTCCACTCTAGACAACACACCTGGGAAAACACCACTCTAGACAGCACAACTGGGAAAACACCACTCTAGACAGCACACCTGGGAAAACACCACTCTAGACAGCACACTTGGGAAAACACACCTTGGAAAACACCACTCTAGACAGCACACCTGGGAAAACACACCTTGGAAAACTCCACTGTAGACAGCACACCTGGGAAAACACCACTCTAGACACCACACCTGGGAAAACACCACTCTAGACAGCACACCTGGGAAAACACACCTTGGAAAACTCCACTCTAGACAGCACACCTGGGAAAACACCACTCTAGACAGCACACCTGGGAAAACACACCTGGGAAAACACCATTCTAGACAACACACCTGGGAAAAAACACCATTCTAGACAACACACCTTGGAAAACACCACTCTAGACAGCAGACCTGGGAAAACACACCTGGGAAAACACCACTCTAGACAGCACACCTGGGAAAACACACCTTGGAAAACTCCACTCTAGACAGCACACCTGGGAAAACACCACTCTAGACAGCACACCTGGGAAACACACCTGGGAAAACACTCCTGGGAAAACACCACTCTAGACAGCACACCTGGGAAAACACACCTGGGAAAACTCCACTCTAGACAGCACACCTGGGAAAACACCACTCTAGACAGCACACCTGGGAAACTCCACTCTAGACAGCACACCTGGCAAAACACCACTCTAGACAGCACACCTGGGAAAACTCCACTCTAGACAACACACCTGGGAAAACACCACTCTAGACAGCACAACTGGGAAAACACCACTCTAGACAGCACACCTGGGAAAACACATCTTGGAAAGCACCACTCTAGTCAGGACACCTGGGAAAACACACCTGGGAAAACACCACTCTAGACAGCACACCTGGGAAAACACATCTTGGAAAGCATCACTCTAGACAGCACACCTGGGAAAACACCACTCTAGACAGCACACCTGGGAAAACACCACTCTAGACAGCACACCTGGGAAAACACATTTTGGAAAACACCACTCTAGACAGCACACCTGGGAAAACACACCTTGGAAAACTCCACTCTAGACAGCACACCTGGGAAAACACCACTCTAGACAGCACACCTGGGAAAACACCACTCTAGACAGCACACCTGGGAAAACCCCACTCTAGACAGCACACCTGGGAAAACACATCTTGGAAAACACCACTCTAGACAGCACACCTGGGAAAACACACCTGGGAAAACACCACTCTAGACAGCACACCTGGGAAAACACCACTCTAGACAGCACACCTGGGAAAACACCACTCTAGACAGCACACCTGGGAAAACACACCTTGGAAAACTCCACTCTAGACAGCACACCTGGGAAAACACCACTCTAGACAGCACACCTGGGAAAACACACCTGGGAAAACACCACTCTAGACAGCACACCTGGGAAAACACATATTGGAAAACTCCACTCTAGACAGCACACCTGATCATATTAATAATATGACTAACCTCTAGGATTGATTGATAACATGACTAGTATTGGTTGATAATATGACTAGTATTATAAACCACTAGGATGGGTTGATAATATGACTAGTATTGGTTGATAATATGACTAGGATTATAAACCACTAGGATGGGTTGATAATATGACTAGTATTGGTTGATAATATGACTAGTATGGGTTGATAATATGACTAGTATGGGTTGATAATATGACTAGGATTATAAACCACTAGGATGGGTTGATAATATGACTAGTATTGGTTGATAATATGACTAGTATTGGTTGATAATATGACTAGGATTATAAACCTCTATGATGGATTGATAATATGACTAGTATGGGTTGATAATATGACTAGTATGGGTTGATAATATGACTAGTATTGGTTGATAATATGACTAGGATTATAAACCTCTAGGATGGATTGATAATATGACTAGGATTATAAACCACTAGTATTGGTTGATAATCTGACTAGGATTATAAACCACTAGGATGGGTTGATATATCCCTGACCCCCACACTTACAATTATCTGTAAGGTCCCTCAGTCAAGCAGTGAATTTCAAACACAGATTCAACCACAAAGACCAGCAAGGTTTTTCAATGCCTCACAAAGAAGGGTCCTAACCCTAACCTATTATTAGATGGGTATAAATAATACAAGCAGACATTGAATATCCCTTTAAGCATGGTGAAGTTATCAATTACACTTTGGATGGTGTACTAATACACCCAGCCACTACAAAGATACCGCATTCACTAAACTCAGTTGCTGGAGAGGAAGGAAACCGATCAGGTATTTCACCATGAGGTCAATGGTGACTTTTTAAAACAGTTACAGAGTTGATTGGATGTGATATGAGAAAACTGAGGATAGATCAACAACATTGTTACTTCACAATACAAACCTAAATGACAGAGTGAAAAGAAGGAAGCCCGTACAGAATAAAACTATTCCAAAACATGTCATCAATAAGGCACTAAAATAAAATTTCTAAAAATGTGGCAAAGAAATTAACTTTATGGACCCAAGAAGACTCCATCTCTGACTCAAGAAGACTCCATCTCTGCCCCAAGAAGACTCCATATCTGTCCCAAGAAGACTCCATCTCTGTCTCAAGAAGACTCCATCTCTGCCCCAAGAAGACTCCATCTCTGTCCCAAGAAGACTCCATCTTTGCCCCAAGAAGACTCCATCTCTGCCCCAAGAAGACTCCATCTCTGACTCAAGAAGACTCCATCTCTGACTCAAGAAGAGTCCATCTCTGTCCCAAGAAGACTCCATCTCTGTCCCAAGAAGACTCCATCTCTGTCCCAAGATGACTCCATCTCTGTCCCAAGAAGACTCCATCTCTGTCCCAAGAAGACTCCATCTCTGCCCCAAGAAGACTCAATTTCTGCCCCAAGAAGACTCCATCTCTGCCCCAAGAAGACTCCATCTCTGCCCCAAGAAGACTCCATCTCTACCAAAAGTGATTCTTACATGTATTGACTGAGCGATGTGAATACTATGTAAATTAGATATTTCTGTATTTCATTTTCAATGCATTTGCAAACATTTGCAAACATTCAGCTTCAATGTCATACAACTCTCCTTCCATGGCCTCCAACTGCTTTTAAATGCTAGTAAAACTAAATGCATGCTCTTCAACCAATCGCTGCCTACACCTGCCCGCCTGTCCAGCATCACTACTCTGGACGGCTCTGACTTAGAATACGTGGACAACTACAAATACCTAGGTGTCTGGTTAGACTGTAAACTCTCCTTCCAGACTCACATCAAACATCTCCAATCCAAAATTAAATCTAGAATCGGCTTCCTATTTCGCAACAAAGCATCCTTCACTCATGCTGCCAAACATACCCTTGTAAAACTGACCATCCTACCAATCCTCGACTTTGGCGATGTCATTTACAAAATAGCCTCCAATACCCTACTCAACAAATTGGATGCAGTCTATCACAGTGCAATCTGTTTTGTCACCATAGCCCCATATACTACCCACCATTGCGACCTGTACGCTCTCGTTGGCTGGCCCTCGCTTCATACTCGTCGCCAAACCCACTGGCTCCATGTAATCTACAAGACCCTGCTAGGTAAAGTCCCCCCTTATCTCAGCTCGCTGGTCACCATAGCATCTCCCACCTGTAGCACACGCTCCAGCAGGTATATCTCTCTCGTCACCTTCAAAACCAATTCTTTCTTTGGCCGCCTCTCCTTCCAGTTCTCTGCTGCCAATGACTGGAACGAACTACAAAAATCTCTGAAACTGGAAACACTTATCTCCCTCACTAGCTTTAAGCACCAACTGTCAGAGCAGCTCACAGATTACTACACCTGTACATAGCCCACCTATAATTTAGCCCAAACAACTACCTCTTTCCCTACTGTATTTAATTAATTAATTAATTTATTTTGCCCCTTTGCACCCCATTATTTTTATTTCTACTTTGCACATTCTTCCACTGCAAATCTACCATTCCAGTGTTTTACTTGCTATATTGTATTTACTTCAACACCATGGCCTTTTTTTGCCTTTACCTCCCTTCTCACCTCATTTGCTCACATCGTATATAGACTTTTTTATACTGTATTATTGACTGTATGTTTGTTTTACTCCATGTGTAACTCTGTGTTGTTGTATCTGTCGAACTGCTTTGCTTTATCTTGGCCAGGTCGCAATTGTAAATGAGAACTTGTTCTCAACTTGCCTACCTGGTTAAATAAAGGTGAAATAAAAAATAAAATAAATAAATACCATTTGTAAAAACCTGTTTTCACCTTGTCATTCATTATATGTGATTGTGTTTAGATGGGTTAGAATGGGCTGCAGGTTTATTTACCTGATTAAAAATAGTTTTCATTTTCGGCTAACGGAAACCCTGGTGTGTGTGTATTAACCTCTTCTCTCTGTGTGTGTGTGTGTGTGTGTGTGTGTGTGTGTGTGTGTGTGTGTGTGTGTGTGTGTGTGTGTGTGTGTGTGTGTGTGTGTGTGTGTGTGTGTGTGTGTGTGTGTGTGTGTGTGTGTGTGTGTGTGTGTAGAACCCAGACATGGTGCTGGTTCACTACCTGAATGTTCCGTCGCTGGAGGATCATGGGAAGGCGTGCGGCCCGTTGCTATGTGCCGTTGCCGACCGCCGAGACTCATTACGCTGGAGCCGAGACGAACTACTGGCCCAGCTCAAGCCTATGTGTTAGTACATACATACATATACTGCTCCTCATAATTGCAAACCTTCCCAGTTAGGAAGTCTTAGGTCCGATCTGATTGTGCCAAAAGATAACAAAACAAATTCAAGACCTATTTGTCATCTTTTGGTTGAAAAGGTGAAAGGTCAGTGATGGGAGTACCTCCTCCCACTCAGAGGTCAGTCTTGGGACGGGTGTTCATTCCCACGGCACTTGAAGGCACCATAAGTCCTGGCAATGTGATGGCTGACTAATATCTATGGTGTCTCTCTGTCTCTGTGTTTCTCTGTCTGTCTCTTTCTCGCTCTCTGTCTCTCTGTCTCTGTCTCTCTCTCTCTCTCTCTCTCTCTCTCTCTGTCTCTCTCTCTCTGTGTCTGTCTGTCTGTCTGTCTGTCTCTCTCTCTCTCTCTATCTCTCTCTCTCTCTCTCTCTCTCTCTCTCTCTCTCTCTCTCTCTCTCTCTCTCTGTCTCTCTGTCTCTCTGTCTCTCTGTCTCTCTCTCTCTCTCTGTCTCTCTGTCTCTCTGTCTGTGTTTCTCTAGTCCACAGCATTAAGTGGTCATGTGGAGAAGGTTATGGATCATCAGAGTTCTCTATAGAACAACTGGCTCAACAGATCCTGGAGTCTCAACAGACCAAACCTCAGCCTCGCACACACACCTGTCTCTGCAGCTCCACACTGGGTAAATCTGTGTAAATGTTACCACTGGAGGGCAGTATAGCCAAACACTATAGACTACTGTGACTAGAGACTACCGTAACTATGGACTACTGTGACTAGAGACTACGGACTACTGTGACTACGGACTACTGTGCCTTGAGACTGCCGTGACTGGAGACTACTGTGACTAGAGACTACCGTAACTATGGACTACTGTGACTAGAGACTACGGACTACTGTGACTACGGACTACTGTGCCTTGAGACTGCCGTGACTGGAGACTACTGTGACTAGAGACTACTGTGACTATGGACTACCGTGACTACGGACTACTGTGATTAGAGACTACTGTGACTGGAGACTACTGTGACTGCAGACTACTGTGACTAGAGACTACTGTGACTAGTGACTACTGTGACTAGAGACTACTGTGACTAGAGACTACTGTGACTAGAGACTACTGTGACTAGTGACTACTGTGACTAGAGACTACTGTGACTAGTGACTACTGGGACTGCAGACTACTGTGACTAGAGACTAATGTGACGGCAGACTACTGTGAAGGCAGACTACTGTGACGGCAGGTTACTGTGACAGCAGGCTACTGTGACTAGAGACTACTGTAACTAGAGACTACTGTAACTAGAGACTACTGTGACTACGGACTACAGTGACTACAGACTACAGTGACTACGGACTACTGTGTCTAGCGACTACTGTGACTAGAGACTACCGTGACTGGAGACTACTGTGACTAGAGACTACTGTGACTTTTGACTACCGCGACTACAGACTACTGTGAATAGAGACTACTGTGACTGGAGACTACTGTGACTGGAGACTACCGTGACTACGGACCACTGTACTAGTGACTACTGTTACTGCAGACTACTGTGACTAGAGACTACTGTGACTAGTGACTACTGTGACTAGAGACTACTGTGACTGCAGACTACTGTGACTAGAGACTACTGTGATGGCAGACTACTGTGACTAGAGACTACTGTGACTAATGACTACTGTGACGGCAGACTACTGTGACTAGAGACTACTGTGATGGCAGACTACTGTGACGGCAGGCTACTGTGACGGCAGATTGCTGTGACAGCAGGCTACTGTGACTAGAGACTACTGTGAATAGAGACTACTGTGACTACTGACTGCTGTGACTAGAGACTACCGTGACTACGGACCACTTTGACTTTTGACTACTGTGACTGCGGACTACTGTGACTAGAGACTACGGTGACTACAGACCACTGTGACTATGGACCACTGTGACTGTGGACTACTGTGACTGCGGACTATTGTGACTATGGACCACTGTGACTGGACTACTGTGACTGGACTACTGTGACTGCGGACTACTGTGACTGGACTGCTGTGACTAGAGACTACTGTAACTAGTGACTACTGTAACTAGAGACTACTGTGGCTACTGTGACTAGAGACTACCGTGACAAGAGACTACTGTCACTACAGACAACTGTGTCTACAGACTACTGTGACTAGAGACTACTGTAACTAGTTACTACTGTAACTAGAGACTACTGTGGCTGCTGTGACTAGAGTCTACCGTAATAAGAGACTACTGTCACTACAGACAACTGTGTCTACAGACTACTGACTGTGGACTACTGTGACTGCTGACTACTTGACTACAGACTACTGTGACTACAGACTACTGTGACTACAGACTACTGCGACTAAAGACTACTGTGATTGGAGACTACTGTGACTAGTGACTGCTGTAACTAGAGACTACCATGACTAGTGACTACTGTGACTACAGACTAGTGACTACTGTGACTACAGACTACGGCGACTACAGACTACGGCGACTGCAGACTACTGTGACTACAGACCACTGTGAGTAGTGACTGCTGTAACTAGTGACTACAGACTACTGTGACTAGTGACTACTGTGACTACAGACTACTGTGACTAGAGACTACTGTGACTAGAGACTACTGTGACTACAGACTACTGTGACTAAGGACTACTGTGACTACATACCACTGTGACTAGTGACTGCTGTGACTAGTGACTACAGACTACTGTGACTACAGACTACTGTGACTACAGACTACTGTGGCTAGAGACTACTGTGACTACTGCAATGTATTCTGTATGTTCTGTTTCTTTCAATTATCCTCCCTCTCTTCCCTCCTCCCTTTTGTCCCTCTTGTCCCTCCCTCCTTCTCGCTCTCTTCCCTCTCCTCCCTCTTGACCCTCTCGTCCCTCTCTTGCCTCTCCTCCCTCCTCCCTCCCTCCTCCCTCTCGTCCCTCTCTTGCCTCTCCTCCCTCTCGTCCCTCTCTTGCCTCTCCTCCCTCTCTTCCCTCCCTCCTCCCTCTCGTCCCTCTCTTCCCTCTCCTCCCTCTCGTCCTTCTCTTCCCTATCCTCCCTCGCGTCCCTCCCTCCTCCCTCTCTTCCCTCTCGTCCCTCTCGTCCCTCTCTTCCCTCCCTCCTCCCTCTCGTCCCTCTCCTCCCTCTCGTCCCTTCCCTCCCTCTCTTCCCTCTCGTCCCTCCCTCTCCTCCCTCTCATCCCTTTTTTGCCTCTCCTCCCTCTCTTTCCTCTCCTCCCTCTCTTCCCTCTCCTCCCTCACGTCCCTCCCTCCTCCCTCTCGTCCCTCTCTTCCCTCTCCTCCCTCTCTTCCCTCTCCTCCCTCTCGTCCCTCTCCTACCTCTCCTCCTTCTCGTCCCTCTCCTCCCTCTCTTCCCTCCCTCGTCCCTCTCGTCTCTTCCCTCCCTCTCTTCCCTCTCGTCCCTCTCTTCCCTCCCTCTTCCCTCTCCTCCCTCTCGTCCCTCTCCTCCTCGTCCTGCTCCTCCCTCTCTTCCCTCCCTTCTCCCTCTCGTCCCTCTCCTCCCTCTCTTCCCTCACGTCCCTCCCTCCTCCCTCTCGTCTCTCCGTCACTCGCTATCTTACCTTCCTCCTTCCAGCGTCTCCTGGAGCTAACATTCCCCACCGCTGTAACAGCACCAAACATCGCATTATCTCCCCCAAACTGCCCGCTACCAGCCCTGCCATGTCAGCCTCACCCCTGGCTGAGGGGGAGACAGGAGGGGGAGACATCCCTGCAGGCGGCGAGAATAAACCTCCCCCACACACACACCCTCCCCCCCCACACACACACCCTCCCCCCTCACACACACACCCTCCCCCCTCACACACACACTCCCAGGTAAAGCTTGGAGGGTCTACCAGCCTGGTAGGGAGACATGAGGGAGTCTCTTCCTCCCCCTCTCCCCCCTCCTCCTCCTCCTCCTCCTCATCATCCCCCCCTCAGGCTCACCGCACAGCAACCATCGCCGTCAGCAACGGCACCACCAACAGTTTCTATGGTGACCAGCGGGGCCTGACGACGGTTGCCCTACCGCAGAATGCGGTGATCGTCATGACTACGGCGGGGGTCATCGGGACGCAGGGTGGAGGAGAGCGGGAGTCGAGTCTGTCTCTTACCCGTTCAGGTCAGCTGGTACTCTCCCCCGTCCCCCCTAAACCAGACACCCCCTCCCCCCCAACCCCACCTGCTCCACCCACCCCCTCCCCCCCCACCCCCGGGGTGGCTACTCTCAGCCTCACCCTCCTGTCCTCACCCGTTATAGGGGGAATACTCCTCACTCCATCCCCCTCTCCATCCCTCCTGCACCCTCTCCCTCCTGCCGCCCCCTCTCCCTCACCCTGCCAACCTCCTGTCTTCGATCCAGACTCCTTTCTGAACAGTCCTAAACAGGGTCAGACCTACGGAGGCACTCTCCCCCCCTCCTCACCCTCTCCTCCCCCCTCCTCCTCCTCCCCACATGCACCCTCCCTCACTCTCTCCCTCTCCCCCACGTCCCCTCCCCCCTGCTCATCCCCTCCCTCCTCTCTCTCATCCCTCTCTTCTGAGGCAGAGAGGAAGAATGAAGAGAGAGTGGTGCTCCAGACCTCTGCCCCTTCTTCCTCCCTCCCTCCAACCCTTTCTCTATCCCTCTCTCCGTCCCACTCTGCCCCTTCTTCCTCACTCCCTCCATCCCTTTCTCTATCCCTCTCTCCGTCCCACTCTATCCCTTCTTCCTCCCTCCCTCCCTCCCTTTCTCTATCCCTCTCTCCGTCCCACTCTATCCCTTCTTCCTCCCTCCCTCCATCCCTTTCTCTATCCCTCTCTCCGTCCCACTCCGCCCCTTCTTCCTCCCTCCCTCCATCCCTTTCTCTATCCCTCTCTCCGTCCCACTCCGCCCCCTCTCTCCTGCCTCTGTGTCTGGAATCAGCGCTGGCCCTCGGCCCTCTGGGGGAGACAGAGGGGGAGAGGGGGGAGGCAGATGGAGAAAGAGAAAGACAGAGGGAGGAGGGGAGAGAAGAGGGGCACCCGCCCACCAAACTGGCTCTCCTCCAGCGAAGCCAATCCCCCAAGCCGTCGCCGTCAGGGCAACACCACAGAAAAGCATCATCATCGCTGCTCCTGATTCGCCACGAAACGCAGCAGACCCCTCCCACTCAGCAGATGGCGCCCAATCTGCAGCCTCACAGGCAGGACGGAGAGCAGCCATTGGTCGTCCTAGAGCCCAAAGAGCTCCAGCAGCACCTCCCCCAACCCATGACCTCTATGCACTGTAACCCCAACCCCACCCCGACCCCGACCCCACTGACCCTGACCCAGAACCACCACTCTCAACTCCTCCTGCTGCAACACAGACGTCTTCAGAGTCAGGAGAGAGAGATGGAGAAAGAGGTGGAAAGAGAGAGGCAGAGGGAGGTGGAAAGGGAGAGGGGGAGGCAGCTCTTACTCCTGCACCAGAGACTCAGCCAGCCGACTCCCTTAGAGTCCCTGTTTGCTAACATCAACAACGTGGCTAATGCAAACATGGCTCTTTCAACTACTGTTAATATGGACAGTGCCAATGCCACTATGAGTAATGTTAACATGACCAATATGGCTAATGGGCGGGTTAGAGTAAAGGAGGAGAGGGGGCGGGGCTACGAGGCAGAGGACACACCCATGGACACGGGTCAAAGGTCGGAGGTAACGGATGTCTCGGAGGAGCTAGAGATATCGTTCGACAGCCAGTTCCCTGACCTCATCTCTGAGCTCATCACAGAGGCCGACGCCCCCAACACACACACACACACACACACCTCGGTCCTCGTCCCAAACCCGGCTCCCACCAGCCTGTTCCCTACGGGGGTACGTTACATGGTTCCTCCCCAGCCCTCCCCCTCCTCCTCCTTCCTCCCCTTCCCCCCTCTTCCCCCTAACAACGGGACTGAGCTACAACGCCTAGCAACCATCACAGACTTCTCCCCCGAGTGGTCCTACCCAGAGGTGAGACAGGGGAGAGGGGCGCCTGTCTGAAGCCTTTTGAACATTACCTATTTATTGACCTTATATTGATTATACATTTGACTGTATTTATGAGATCACATGTTATGTATGTTGCTGTATGTGTGCAAGATTTTCAAATAAACCATCTAAACCTGAGCAGAGAAATATGTTCAAATGAACCTAAACCTTAATCTAAACCTGAGCAGAGAAATATATTCTAATGAATTTAAACCTAATTCTAAACCTGAGCAGAGAAATATATTCAAATTAACCTAAACCTTAATCTAAACCTGAGCAGAGAAATATATTCAAATGAACCTAAACCTTAATCTAAACCTGAGCAGAGAAATATATTCTAATGAATTGAAACCTAATTCTAAACCTGAGCAGAGAAATATATTCTAATGAATTTAAACCTGAGCAGAGAAAGATGTTCAAAATTAACCTTAATCTAAACCTGAGCAGAGAAATATGTTCAAATTAACCTTCATCTAAACCTGAGCAGAGAAATAGGTTCAAATTAACCTTCATCTAAACCTGAGCAGAGAAATAGGTTCAAATTAACCTTCATCTAAACCTGAGCAGAGAAATATGTTCAAATTAACCTTCATCTAAACCTGAGCAGAGAAATGTGTTCAAATTAACCTTCATCTAAACCTGAGCAGAGAAATATGTTCAAATTAACCTTCATCTAAACCTGAGCAGAGAAATAGGTTCAAATTAACCTTAATCTAAACCTGAGCAGAGAAATAGGTTCAAATTAACCTTCATCTAAACCTGAGCAGAGAAATATGTTCAAATTAACCTTCATCTAAACCTGAGCAGAGAAATAGGTTCAAATTAACCTTCATCTAAACCTGAGCAGAGAAATAGGTTCAAATTAACCTTAATCTAAACCTGAGCAGAGAAATAGGTTCAAATTAACCTTCATCTAAACCTGAGCAGAGAAATAGGTTCATATTAATCTTCATCTAAACCTGAGCAGAGAAATAGGTTCAAATTAACCTTCATCTAAACCTGAGCAGAGAAATAGGTTCAAATTAACCTTCATCTAAACCTGAGCAGAGAAATAGGTTCAAATTAACCTTCATCTAAACCTGAGCAGAGAAATATGTTCAAATTAACCTTCATCTAAACCTGAGCAGAGAAGCAGAAAGTGAGACTAATACGTAGTTTATACGTCTGTCAGGGTGGTGTGAAGGTGTTGATAACAGGTCCCTGGTTGGAGGCTACTGGACGTTACAGCTGCGTGTTTGACCAGAGCACCGTCCCCGCTTCACTTATTCAGCCTGGAGTACTACGGAGCTACTGCCCTGGTAGGTACACGCTTACTGTGTCCTCTAGATGGCACAATGGTTGTTACTGTGTCCTCTAGATGGCACAATGGTTGTTACTGTGTCCTCTAGATGGAAGAATGGTTGTTGCTGTATCCTCTAGATGGCAGAATGGTTGTTACTGTGTCCACTAGATGGCAGAATGGTTGTTGCTGTATCCTCTAGATGGCAGAATGGTTGTTACTGTGTCCTCTAGATGGCAGAATGGTTGTTACTGTGTCCTCTAGATGGAAGAATGGTTGTTACTGTGTCCTCTAGATGGAAGAATGGTTGTTGCTGTATCTTCTAGATGGCAGAATGGTTGTTACTGTGTCCTCTAGATGGCACAATGGTTGTTACTGTGTCCTCTAGATGGCACAATGGTTGTTACTGTGTCCTCTAGATGGCAGAATGGTTGTTACTGTGTCCTCTAGATGGCACAATGGTTGTTACTGTGTCCTCTAGATGGCACAGTGGTTGTTACTTTGTCCTCTAGATGGCAGAATGGTTGTTACTGTGTCCTCTAGATGGCACAATGGTTGTTACTGTGTCCTCTAGATGGAAGAATGGTTGTTGCTGTGTCCTCTAGATGGAAGAATGGTTGTTGCTGTGTCCTCTAGATGGCACAATGGTTGTTACTGTGTCCTCTAGATGGCACAATGGTTGTTACTGTGTCCTCTAGATGGCACAATGGTTGTTACTGTGTCCTCTAGATGGAAGAATGGTTGTTGCTGTATCCTCTAGATGGCAGAATGGTTGTTACTGTGTCCACTAGATGGCAGAATGGTTGTTGCTGTATCCTCTAGATGGCAGAATGGTTGTTACTGTGTCCTCTAGATGGCAGAATGGTTGTTACTGTGTCCTCTAGATGGAAGAATGGTTGTTACTGTGTCCTCTAGATGGAAGAATGGTTGTTGCTGTATCTTCTAGATGGCAGAATGGTTGTTACTGTGTCCTCTAGATGGCACAATGGTTGTTACTGTGTCCTCTAGATGGCAGAATGGTTGTTACTGTGTCCTCTAGATGGCACAATGGTTGTTACTGTGTCCTCTAGATGGCACAATGGTTGTTACTGTGTCCTCTAGATGGCAGAATGGTTGTTACTGTGTCCTCTAGATGGCACAATGGTTGTTACTGTGTCCTCTAGATGGCACAGTGGTTGTTACTTTGTCCTCTAGATGGAAGAGTGGTTGTTGCTGTATCCTCTAGATGGCAGAATGGTTGTTACTGTGTCCTCTAGATGGCACAATGGTTGTTACTGTGTCCTCTAGATGGCACAATCAGTCTATCACAGTGCAATCCGTTTTGTCACCAAAGCCCCATACACTACCCACCATTGCGACCTGTACGCTCTCGTTGGCTGGCCCTCGCTTCATACTCGTCGCCAAACCCACTGGCTCCATGTCATCTACAAGACCCTGCTAGGTAAAGTCCCCCCTTATCTCAGCTCGCTGGTCACCATAGCATCTCCCACCTGTAGCACACGCTCCAGCAGGTATATCTCTCTAGTCACCCCCAAAACCAATTCTTTCTTTGGCCGCCTCTCTTTCCAGTTCTCTGCTGCCAATGACTGGAACGAACTACAAAAATCTCTGAAACTGGAAACACTTATCTCCCTCACTAGCTTTAAGCACCAACTGTCAGAGCAGCTCACAGATTACTGCACCTGTACATAGCCCACATATAATTTAGCCCTATCAACTACCTCTTTCCCAACTGTATTTAATTTATTTATTTATTTTGCTCCTTTGCACCCCATTATTTTTATTTCTACTTTGCACATTCTTCCATTGCAAAACTACCATTCCAGTGTTTTACTTGCTATATTGTATTTACCTTGCCACCAAGGCCTTTTTTTGCCTTTACCTCCCTTCTCACCTCATTTGCTCACATTGTATATAGACTTGTTTATACTTTATTATTGACTGTATGTTTGTTTTACTCCATGTGTAACTCTGTGTTGTTGTATCTGTCAAACTGCTTTGCTTTATCTTGGCCAGGTCGCAATTGTAAATGAGAACTTGTTCTCAACTTGCCTACCTGGTTAAATAAAGGTAAAATAAAAAAAATAAAAAAAAACAATAGTTGTTACTGTGTCCACTAGATGGCAGAATGGTTGTTACTGTGTCCTCTAGATGGCACAATGGTTGTTACTGTGTCCTCTAGATGGCACAATGGTTGTTACTGTGTCCTCTAGATGGAAGAATGGTTGTTGCTGTATCCTCTAGATGGCAGAATGGTTGTTACTGTGTCCTCTAGATGGCACAATGGTTGTTACTGTGTCCTCTAGATGGCACAATGGTTGTTACTGTGTCCTCTAGATGGCACAATGGTTGTTACTGTATCCTATAGATGGCAGAATGGTTGTTACTGTGTCCTCTAGATGGCAGAATGGTTGTTACTGTGTCCACTAGATGGCAGAATGGTTGTTACTGTGTCCTCTAGATGGCACAATGGTTGTTACTGTGTCCACTAGATGGCAGAATGGTTGTTACTGTGTCCTCTAGATGGAAGAATGGTTGTTGCTGTATCCTCTAGATGGCAGAATGGTTGTTACTGTGTCCTCTAGATGGCACAATGGTTGTTACTGTGTCCTCTAGATGGCACAATGGTTGTTACTGTGTCCTCTAGATGGCACAATGGTTGTTACTGTATCCTATAGATGGCAGAATGGTTGTTACTGTGTCCACTAGATGGCAGAAGGGTTGTTTCTGTATCGACTAGATGGCAGAATGGTTGTTACTGTGTCCTCTAGATGGAAGAATGGTTGTTGCTGTATCAACTAGATGGCAGAATGGTTGTTACTGTATCCTCTAGATGGCAGAATGGTTGTTACTGTATCAACTAGATGGCAGAATGGTTGTTACTGTATCCTCTAGATGGCAGAATGGTTGTTAATGTATCAACTAGATGGCAGAATGGTTGTTACTGTATCCTCTAGATGGCAGAATGGTTGTTACTGTGTCCACTAGATGGCAGAATGGTTGTAACTGTGTCCACTAGATGGCAGAATGGTTGTTGCAGAATGGTTGTTACTGTGTCCACTAGATGGCAGAATGGTTGTTGCTGTATCCACTAGATGGCAGAATGGTTGTTGCAGAATGGTTGTTACTGTATCCACTAGATGGCAGAATGGTTGTTACTGTGTCCACTAGATGGCAGAATGGTTGTTACTGTATCCACTAGATGGCATAATGGTTGTTACTATGTCCACTAGATGGCAGAATGGTTGTTACTGTGTCCATTATGTGGCAGAATGGTTGTTACTGTATCAACTAGATGGCAGAATGGTTGTTACTGTGTCCTCTAGATGGCAGAATGGTTGTTACTGTGTCCACTAGATGGCAAAATGGTTGTTTCTGTATCGACTAGATGGCAGAATGGTTGTTACTGTGTCCTCTAGATGGCAGAATGGTTGTCGCTGTATCCTCTAGCTGGCAGAATGGTTGTTACTGTGTCCACCAGATGGCAAAATGGTTGTTACTGTGTCCTCTAGATGGCAGAATGGTTGTTACTGTGTCCACTAGATGGCAGAATAGTTGTTACTGTGTCCACTAGATGACAGAAACAACCATTCTGCATCGACTAGATGGCAGAATGGTTGTTACTGTATCCACTAGATGGCAGAATGGTTGTTACTGTGTCCACTATGTGGCAGAATGGTTGTTACTGTGTCCACTAGATGGCAGAATGGTTGTTACTGTGTCCACTATGTGGCAGAATGATTGTTACTGTATCAACTAGATGGCAGAATGGTTGTTACTGTATCCACTAGATTGCAGAATGGTTGTTGCAGAATGGTTGTTACTGTATCCACTAGATGGCATAATGGTTGGTACTATGTCCACTAGATGTCAGAATGGTTGTTACTGTATCCACTAGATGGCAGAATGGTTGTTGCAGAATGGTTGTTACTGTGTCCACTATGTGGCAGAATGGTTGTTACTGTGTCCTCTAGATGGCAGAATGGTTGTTACTGTGTCCTCTAGATGGCAGAATGTTTTTTACTGTGTCCACTAGATGGCAGAATGGTTGTTGCTGTATCCTCTAGCTGGCAGAATGGTTGTTACTGTATCCACTAGATGGCAGAATGGTTGTTACTGTGTCCACTATGTGGCAGAATGGTTGTTACTGTGTCCACTAGATGGCAGAATGGTTGTTACTGTGTCCACTATGTGGCAGAATGATTGTTACTGTATCAACTAGATGGCAGAATGGTTGTTACTGTATCCACTAGATGGCAGAATGGTTGTTGCAGAATGGTTGTTACTGTATCCACTAGATGGCAGAATGGTTGTTACTGTGTCCTCTTGATGGCAGAATGGTTGTTACTGTGTCCTCTAGATGGCAGAATGGTTGTTTCTGTATCGTCTAGATGGCAGAATGGTTGTTACTGTGTCCTCTAGATGGCAGAATGGTTGTTACTGTGTCCTCTGGATGGCAGAATGGTTGTTACTGTGTCCTCTAGATGGCAGAATGGTTGTTTCTGTATCGTCTAGATGGCAGAATGGTTGTTACTGTGTCCTCTAGATGGCATAATGGTGGTTACTGTATCCTCTGGATGGCAGAAGGGTTGTTACTGTGTCCTCTAGATTGTAGAATGGTTGTTACTGTGTCCTCTAGCTGGCAGAATGGTTGTTACTGTATCCTCTGGATGGCAGAAGGGTTGTTACTGTGTCCTCTAGATTGTAGAAGGGTTGTTACTGTGTCCTCTAGATTGTAGAATGGTTGTTACTGTGTCCTCTAGATTGTAGAATGGTTGTTACTGTGTCCTCTAGATGGCACAATGGTTGTTACTGTGTCCTCTAGATGGAAGAATGGTTGTTGCTGTATCCTCTAGATGGCAGAATGGTTGTTACTGTGTCCACTAGATGGCAGAATGGTTGTTGCTGTATCCTCTAGATGGCAGAATGGTTGTTACTGTGTCCTCTAGATGGCAGAATGGTTGTTACTGTGTCCTCTAGATGGAAGAATGGTTGTTACTGTGTCCTCTAGATGGAAGAATGGTTGTTGCTGTATCTTCTAGATGGCAGAATGGTTGTTACTGTGTCCTCTAGATGGCACAATGGTTGTTACTGTGTCCTCTAGATGGCAGAATGGTTGTTACTGTGTCCTCTAGATGGCACAATGGTTGTTACTGTGTCCTCTAGATGGCACAATGGTTGTTACTGTGTCCTCTAGATGGCAGAATGGTTGTTACTGTGTCCTCTAGATGGCACAATGGTTGTTACTGTGTCCTCTAGATGGCACAGTGGTTGTTACTTTGTCCTCTAGATGGAAGAGTGGTTGTTGCTGTATCCTCTAGATGGCAGAATGGTTGTTACTGTGTCCTCTAGATGGCACAATGGTTGTTACTGTGTCCTCTAGATGGCACAATCAGTCTATCACAGTGCAATCCGTTTTGTCACCAAAGCCCCATACACTACCCACCATTGCGACCTGTACGCTCTCGTTGGCTGGCCCTCGCTTCATACTCGTCGCCAAACCCACTGGCTCCATGTCATCTACAAGACCCAGCTAGGTAAAGTCCCCCCTTATCTCAGCTCGCTGGTCACCATAGCATCTCCCACCTGTAGCACACGCTCCAGCAGGTATATCTCTCTAGTCACCCCCAAAACCAATTCTTTCTTTGGCCGCCTCTCTTTCCAGTTCTCTGCTGCCAATGACTGGAACGAACTACAAAAATCTCTGAAACTGGAAACACTTATCTCCCTCACTAGCTTTAAGCACCAACTGTCAGAGCAGCTCACAGATTACTGCACCTGTACATAGCCCACCTATAATTTAGCCCTATCAACTACCTCTTTCCCAACTGTATTTAATTTATTTATTTATTTTGCTCCTTTGCACCCCATTATTTTTATTTCTACTTTGCACATTCTTCCATTGCAAAACTACCATTCCAGTGTTTTACTTGCTATATTGTATTTACCTTGCCACCAAGGCCTTTTTTTGCCTTTACCTCCCTTCTCACCTCATTTGCTCACATTGTATATAGACTTGTTTATACTTTATTATTGACTGTATGTTTGTTTTACTCCATGTGTAACTCTGTGTTGTTGTATCTGTCGAACTGCTTTGCTTTATCTTGGCCAGGTCGCAATTGTAAATGAGAACTTGTTCTCAACTTGCCTACCTGGTTAAATAAAGGTAAAATAAAAAAAATAAAAAAAAACAATAGTTGTTACTGTGTCCACTAGATGGCAGAATGGTTGTTACTGTGTCCTCTAGATGGCACAATGGTTGTTACTGTGTCCTCTAGATGGCACAATGGTTGTTACTGTGTCCTCTAGATGGAAGAATGGTTGTTGCTGTATCCTCTAGATGGCAGAATGGTTGTTACTGTGTCCTCTAGATGGCACAATGGTTGTTACTGTGTCCTCTAGATGGCACAATGGTTGTTACTGTGTCCTCTAGATGGCACAATGGTTGTTACTGTATCCTATAGATGGCAGAATGGTTGTTACTGTGTCCTCTAGATGGCAGAATGGTTGTTACTGTGTCCACTAGATGGCAGAATGGTTGTTACTGTGTCCTCTAGATGGCACAATGGTTGTTACTGTGTCCACTAGATGGCAGAATGGTTGTTACTGTGTCCTCTAGATGGAAGAATGGTTGTTGCTGTATCCTCTAGATGGCAGAATGGTTGTTACTGTGTCCTCTAGATGGCACAATGGTTGTTACTGTGTCCTCTAGATGGCACAATGGTTGTTACTGTGTCCTCTAGATGGCACAATGGTTGTTACTGTATCCTATAGATGGCAGAATGGTTGTTACTGTGTCCACTAGATGGCAGAAGGGTTGTTTCTGTATCGACTAGATGGCAGAATGGTTGTTACTGTGTCCTCTAGATGGAAGAATGGTTGTTGCTGTATCAACTAGATGGCAGAATGGTTGTTACTGTATCCTCTAGATGGCAGAATGGTTGTTACTGTATCAACTAGATGGCAGAATGGTTGTTACTGTATCCTCTAGATGGCAGAATGGTTGTTAATGTATCAACTAGATGGCAGAATGGTTGTTACTGTATCCTCTAGATGGCAGAATGGTTGTTACTGTGTCCACTAGATGGCAGAATGGTTGTAACTGTGTCCACTAGATGGCAGAATGGTTGTTGCAGAATGGTTGTTACTGTGTCCACTAGATGGCAGAATGGTTGTTGCTGTATCCACTAGATGGCAGAATGGTTGTTGCAGAATGGTTGTTACTGTATCCACTAGATGGCAGAATGGTTGTTACTGTGTCCACTAGATGGCAGAATGGTTGTTACTGTATCCACTAGATGGCATAATGGTTGTTACTATGTCCACTAGATGGCAGAATGGTTGTTACTGTGTCCATTATGTGGCAGAATGGTTGTTACTGTATCAACTAGATGGCAGAATGGTTGTTACTGTGTCCTCTAGATGGCAGAATGGTTGTTACTGTGTCCACTAGATGGCAAAATGGTTGTTTCTGTATCGACTAGATGGCAGAATGGTTGTTACTGTGTCCTCTAGATGGCAGAATGGTTGTCGCTGTATCCTCTAGCTGGCAGAATGGTTGTTACTGTGTCCACCAGATGGCAAAATGGTTGTTACTGTGTCCTCTAGATGGCAGAATGGTTGTTACTGTGTCCACTAGATGGCAGAATAGTTGTTACTGTGTCCACTAGATGACAGAAACAACCATTCTGCATCGACTAGATGGCAGAATGGTTGTTACTGTATCCACTAGATGGCAGAATGGTTGTTACTGTGTCCACTATGTGGCAGAATGGTTGTTACTGTGTCCACTAGATGGCAGAATGGTTGTTACTGTGTCCACTATGTGGCAGAATGATTGTTACTGTATCAACTAGATGGCAGAATGGTTGTTACTGTATCCACTAGATTGCAGAATGGTTGTTGCAGAATGGTTGTTACTGTATCCACTAGATGGCATAATGGTTGGTACTATGTCCACTAGATGTCAGAATGGTTGTTACTGTATCCACTAGATGGCAGAATGGTTGTTGCAGAATGGTTGTTACTGTGTCCACTATGTGGCAGAATGGTTGTTACTGTGTCCTCTAGATGGCAGAATGGTTGTTACTGTGTCCTCTAGATGGCAGAATGTTTTTTACTGTGTCCACTAGATGGCAGAATGGTTGTTGCTGTATCCTCTAGCTGGCAGAATGGTTGTTACTGTATCCACTAGATGGCAGAATGGTTGTTACTGTGTCCACTATGTGGCAGAATGGTTGTTACTGTGTCCACTAGATGGCAGAATGGTTGTTACTGTGTCCACTATGTGGCAGAATGATTGTTACTGTATCAACTAGATGGCAGAATGGTTGTTACTGTATCCACTAGATGGCAGAATGGTTGTTGCAGAATGGTTGTTACTGTATCCACTAGATGGCAGAATGGTTGTTACTGTGTCCTCTTGATGGCAGAATGGTTGTTACTGTGTCCTCTAGATGGCAGAATGGTTGTTTCTGTATCGTCTAGATGGCAGAATGGTTGTTACTGTGTCCTCTAGATGGCAGAATGGTTGTTACTGTGTCCTCTGGATGGCAGAATGGTTGTTACTGTGTCCTCTAGATGGCAGAATGGTTGTTTCTGTATCGTCTAGATGGCAGAATGGTTGTTACTGTGTCCTCTAGATGGCATAATGGTGGTTACTGTATCCTCTGGATGGCAGAAGGGTTGTTACTGTGTCCTCTAGATTGTAGAATGGTTGTTACTGTGTCCTCTAGCTGGCAGAATGGTTGTTACTGTATCCTCTGGATGGCAGAAGGGTTGTTACTGTGTCCTCTAGATTGTAGAAGGGTTGTTACTGTGTCCTCTAGATTGTAGAATGGTTGTTACTGTGTCCTCTAGATTGTAGAATGGTTGTTACTGTGTCCACTAGATTGTAGAATGGTTGTTACTGTGTCCTCTAGATTGTAGAATGGTTGTTACTGTGTCCTCTAGATTGTAGAATGGTTGTTACTGTGTCCACTAGATTGTAGAATGGTTGTTACTGTGTCCTCTAGATTGTAGAATGGTTGTTACTGTGTCCTCTAGATTGTAGAATGGTTGTTACTGTGTCCACTAGATTGTAGAATGGTTGTTACTGTGTCCTCTAGATTGTAGAATGGTTGTTACTGTGTCCACTATGTGGCAGAATGGTTGTTACTGTGTCCACTATGTGGCAGAATGGTTGTTACTGTGTCCTCTAGTTGGCAGAATGGTTGTTACTGTGTCCACTAGTTGGCAGAATGGTTGTTACTGTGTCCTCTAGTT
Organism: Oncorhynchus mykiss; assembly: GCF_013265735.2. Classification (NCBI taxonomy): domain Eukaryota; kingdom Metazoa; phylum Chordata; class Actinopteri; order Salmoniformes; family Salmonidae; genus Oncorhynchus; species Oncorhynchus mykiss. Next base: position 63,508,841 of record NC_048585.1, on the reverse strand, counting down.
GGCAGAATGGTTGTTACTGTGTCCACTATGTGGCAGAATGGTTGTTACTGTGTCCTCTAGTTGGCAGAATGGTTGTTACTGTGTCCTCTAGTTGGCAGAATGGTTGTTACTGTGTCCACTAGTTGGCAGAATGGTTGTTACTGTGTCCTCTAGTTGGCAGAATGGTTGTTACTGTGTCCACTAGTTGGCAGAATGGTTGTTACTGTGTCCTCTAGTTGGCAGAATGGTTGTTACTGTGTCCTCTAGATGGCAGAAGGGTTGTTACTGTGTCCTCTAGATGGCAGAATGGTTGTTACTGTGTCCTCTAGATGGCACAATGGTTGTTACTGTGTCCTCTAGATGGCAGAATGGTTGTTACTGTGTCCTCTAGTTGGCAGAATGGTTGTTACTGTGTCCACTATGTGGCAGAATGGTTGTTACTGTGTCCACTATGTGGCAGAATGGTTGTTACTGTGTCCTCTAGTTGGCAGAATGGTTGTTACTGTGTCCACTATGTGGCAGAATGGTTGTTACTGTGTCCACTAGATGGCAGAATGGTTGTTACTGTGTCCACTATGTGGCAGAATGGTTGTTACTGTGTCCTCTAGTTGGCAGAATGGTTGTTACTGTGTCCACTATGTGGCAGAATGGTTGTTTCTGTTTAATGCTTTGTATATGCTTCAGTAGATTGTTTTACTGCATCAGCATGTCCAGCCCCGTCCTCACACACTGGTTTCTTGTCTCTTAGGGCAGTTGAGGCACCAGCTCAAGGTTGAATGCTTCTTGTATATGAATAGGTTTTAAAGATTGATCACTCCTCTATATTAGACACATAGGCTCTGAGAACTGGCTAGAACCTGTTGTTGATGGTTCAACACTTTAAAGAAGTGTCTTCTGTCTTCCCTGGAAGCAGCTATCTGTGTAGATAATGGAGACAGAAACTTCTTGACTTCATCCTGAGTTTTGATCTCATTGGTTAAATGTACTCTTGTTAACTGTATAATGATCTCTGCCTGGTGCTTGGAAGGAGTTTTCATCCTCAACACCCTGAACTTCTGGACTTTACTGATGTTCACCATCCCCTTCTCCCTCCTCTCTCCCTCATCTCTCCCTCTCCCCCCGCCTCTCTCCATCCTCTCTCCCTCTCCCCCCTCCTCTCTCCATCATCTCTCCCTCTCCCCCCTCTCTCCTGCTCTCTCCCTCCCTCTCTCCCCTCCTCTCTCCCGCATCTCCCTCATCTCTCCCTCTTCTGCCCTCTCCCCCCTCCTCTCTCCCTCCCTCTGCCCCCTCCTCTCTCCCTCATCTCCCCTCTCGCCCTTCCTCTCACCCTCATCTCCCCCTCTCCTCCCTCCTCCCCTCCCTCTCTCTGTCTTCCTCCCCCTCCCTCTTTCTGTCTTCCTCCCTCCTCCCCTCCCTCTCTCTCTCTCTCCTCCCCCTCCTCCCCTATGTCTCTCTGTCTTCCTCCCTCCTCCCCTTCCTCTTTCTGTCTTCCTCCATCCTCCCTCTCTCTCTCTCTCTCTGTCTTCCTCCCTCCCTCCCCTCCCTCTCTCTGTCTTCCTCCCCATCCCTCTCTCTGTCTTCCTCCCTCCTCCCCTTCCTCTCTCTGTCTTCCTCCCCCTCCCTCTTTCTGTCTTCCTCCATCCTCCCCTCCCTCTCTCTCTCTCTGTCTTCCTCCCTCCCTCCCCTCCCTCTCTCTGTCTTCCTCCCCTCCCTCTCTCTGTCTTCCTCCCTCCTCCCCTCCCTCTCTCTGTCTTCCTCCCTCCTCCCCTCCCTCTCTCTGTCTTCCTCCCCATCACTCTCTCTGTCTTCCTCCCTCCTCCCCTCCCTCTCTCTGTCTTCCTCCCCTCCCTCTCTCTGTCTTCCTCCCTCCTCCCATCCCTCTCTCTGTCTTCCTCCCTCCTCCCCTCCCTCTCTCTGTCTTCCTCCCCTCCCTCTCTCTGTCTTCCTCCCTCCTCCCCTCCCTCTCTCTGTCTTCCTCCCCTCCCTCTCTCTGTCTTCCTCCCTCCTCCCCTCCCTCTCTCTGTCTTCCTCCCCTCCCTCTCTCTGTCTTCCTCCCTCCTCCCCTCCCTCTCTCTGTCTTCCTCCCTCCTCCCCTCCCTCTCTCTGTCTTCCTCCCCTCCCTCTCTCTGTCTTCCTCCCCTCCCTCTCTCGGTCTTCCTCCCTCCTCCCCTCCCTCTCTCTGTCTTCCTCCCCTCCCTCTCTCTGTCTTCCTCCCTCCTCCCCTCCCTCTCTCTGTCTTCCTCCCCTCCCTCTCTCTGTCTTCCTCCCTCCTCCCCTTCCTCTCTCTGTCTTCCTCCATCCTCCCCTCCCTCTCTCTCTCTCTGTCTTCCTCCCTCCTCCCCTCCCTCTCTCTGTCTTCCTCCCCTCCCTCTCTCTGTCTTCCTCCCCTCCCTCTCTCTGTCTTCCTCCCTCCTCCCCTCCCTCTCTCTGTCTTCCTCCCCTCCCTCTCTCTGTCTTCCTCCCTCCTCCCCTCCCTCTCTCTGTCTTCCTCCCTCCTCCCCTCCCTCTCTCTGTCTTCCTCCCCTCCCTCTCTCTGTCTTCCTCCCCCTCCCTCTTTCTGTCTTCCTCCCTCTCTCTCTCTCTCCTCCCCCTCCTCCCCTATGTCTCTCTGTCTTCCTCCCTCCTCCCCTTCCTCTTTCTGTCTTCCTCCCCCTCCCTCTTTCTGTCTTCCTCCATCCTCCCCTCCCTCTCTCTCTCTCTCTGTCTTCCTCCCCATCCCTCTCTCTGTCTTCCTCCCTCCTCCCCTCCCTCTCTCTGTCTTCCTCCCCTCCCTCTCTCTGTCTTCCTCCCTCCTCCCCTCCCTCTCTCTGTCTTCCTCCCTCCTCCCCTCCCTCTCTCTGTCTTCCTCCCCATCACTCTCTCTGTCTTCCTCCCTCCTCCCCTCCCTCTCTCTGTCTTCCTCCCCTCCCTCTCTCTGTCTTCCTCCATCCTCCCCATCCCTCTCTCTGTCTTCCTCCCTCCTCCCCTCCCTCTCTCTGTCTTCCTCCCTCCTCCCCTCCATCTCTCTGTCTTCTTCCCCTCCCTCTCTCTCTCTCTCCTCCCCCTCCTCCCCTACCGCTCTGTCTCTCCTTCCCCTTTAGCCCACGAGGCAGGGTTGGTGTCTCTTCATATAGTGGAGGACAGTGGGTCTGTCTCTTCGTCTGTTCTGTTTGAATACAGAGCTAGAAACGCCTCGTCTCTACCCAGCTCACAGCTGGACTGGCTGTCCCTGGACGGTGAGTAGCTACCACACACACACACACACACAACCACAAACAAACAAGCCTGTCATTGCAACCATGGTTAGATTCTCGATTCACAAACAACATACACTAGGTGGACAAAACATTAGGACCACCTGCTCTTTCCATGAGACTGACCAGGTCTGACCAGGTGCAAGAGGGGGAGGAACTCAATATTAGGAAGGTGTTCTTAATGTTTTTACACTGTATATATGTGGTGAGAGGGGAGAGGAGATACTAGAGGAGAGGAGGAGAGAGGAGAGGGGAGAGGAGAGGAGGAGAGAGGAGAGGAGGAGAGAGGAGAGGAGGAGGAACTCAATATTAGGAAGGTGTTCTTAATGTTTTTACACTGTATAAATGTGGTACAAACTCACATGACATGGTGGTGTTCCCTTGGAGCAGGAGAGGAGGAGAGGAGAGGAGGAGAGACTAGAGGGGGAGAGACTAGAGGAGGAGAGAGGAGAGGAGATACTAGAGGAGAGGAGGAGAGACTAGAGGATGAGAGGGGAGACTAGAGGAGGAGAGGGGAGACTAGAGGATGAGAGAGGAGAGGAGGAGAGACTAGAGGAGGAGAGAGGAGAGGAGATACTAGAGGAGAGGAGGAGAGACTAGAGGAGGAGAGAGGCGAGGAGATACTAGAGGAGAGGAGGAGAGAGGAGAGGAGATACTAGAGGAGGAGAGGGGAGACTAGAGGAGGAGAGGGGAGACTAGAGGAGGAGAGAGGAGAGGAGATACTAGAGGAGAGGAGGAGAGACTAGAGGAGGAGAGACTAGAGGAGGAGAGGGGAGAGGAGATACTAGAGGAGAGGAGGAGAGACTAGAGGAGGAGAGAGGAGAGGAGATACTAGAGGAGAGGAGGAGAGACTAGAGGAGGAGAGAGGAGAGGAGATACTAGAGGAGAGGAGGAGAGACTAGAGGAGGAGAGGGGAGACTAGAGGAGGAGAGGGGAGAGGGGATAGGAGATGAGATACTAGAGGAGGAGAGGAGAGACTAGAGGAGGAGAGGGGAGAGGAGGAGATACTAGAGGAGAGGAGGAGAGACTAGAGGAGGAGAGGGGAGACGAGGAGGAGAGAGGAGAGGAGATACTAGAGGAGAGGAGGAGAGACTAGAGGAGGAGAGAGGAGAGGAGATACTAGATGAGAGGAGGAGAGACTAGAGGAGGAGAGAGGAGAGGAGATACTAGAGCAGAGGAGGAGAGACTAGAGGAGGAGAGGGGAGACTAGAGGAGGAGAGGGGAGACTAGAGGAGGAGAGAGGAGAGGAGATACTAGAGGAGAGGAGGAGAGACTAGAGGAGGAGAGAGGAGAGGAGATACTAGAGGAGAGGAGGAGAGACTAGAGGAGGAGAGGGGAGACTAGAGGAGGAGAGGGGAGAGGAGATGAGATACTAGAGGAGGAGAGGAGAGACTAGAGGAGGAGAGAAGGAGAGGGGAGAGGGGAGAGGAGGAGATACTAGAGGAGAGGAGGAGAGACTAGAGGAGGAGAGGGGAGACTAGAGGAGGAGAGAGGAGAGGAGATACTAGAGGAGAGGAGAAGAGACTAGAGGAGGAGAGAGGAGAGGAGATACTAGAGGAGAGGAGGAGAGACTAGAGGAGGAGAGAGGAGAGGAGATACTAGAGGAGAGGAGGAGAGACTAGAGGAGGAGAGGGGAGACTAGAGGAGGAGAGGGGGAGAGGAGATACTAGAGGAGGAGAGGAGAGACTAGAGGAGGAGAGGAGGAGAGGGGAGAGGAGGAGATACTAGAGGAGAGGAGGAGAGACTAGAGGAGGAGAGGGGAGACTAGAGGAGGAGAGAGGAGAGGAGAAACTAGAGGAGAGGAGGAGAGACTAGAGGAGGAGAGAGGAGAGGAGATACTAGAGGAGAGGAGGAGAGACTAGAGGAGGAGAGAGTAGAGGAGATACTAGAGGAGAGGAGGAGAGACTAGAGGAGGAGAGAGGAGAGGAGATACTAGAGGAGAGGAGGAGAGACTAGAGGAGGAGAGAGGAGAGGAGATACTAGAGGAGAGACTAGAGAAAGAGGAGGAGAGAGGAGATGAGATACTAGAGGAGGAGAGAAAGAGGAGGAGAGAGGAGACTAAAGAAAGAGGAGAGGAGGAAAGACTAGAGAAAGAGGAGGAGAGAGGAGAGGAGATGCTAGAGGAGGAGAGAAAGAGGAGGAGAGGAGAATAGACTAGAGAAAGAGGAGGAGAGACTAGAGAAAGAGGATGAGAGACTAGAGAAAGTGGAGAGACTATAGAAAGAGGAGGAGAGACTATAGAAAGAGGAGGTGAGACTATCGAAAGAGGAGGAGAGAGGACACTAGGGAAAGAGGAGGAGAGAGGAGACTAGAGAAAGAGTAGGACAGAGAAGACTAGAGAAAGAGGAGGAGACTAGAGAGAGAGGAGGAGAGACTAGAGAAAGAGGAGGAGAGAGGAGACTAGAGAAAGAGGAGGGGAGAGGAGGAGAGACTAGCGAAAGAGGAGGAGAGACTAAAGAAAGAGGAGGAGAGACTAGAGAAAGAGGAGGAGAGGAGGAGAGACTAGAGAAAGAGGAGGAGCGACTAGAGAAAGAGGAGGAGAGAGGACACTAGGGAAAGAGGAGGAGAGGAGACTAGAGAAAGAGTAGGACAGAGAAGACTAGAGAAAGAGGAGGAGACTAGAGAGAGAGGAGGAGAGACTAGAGAAAGAGGAGGAGAGAGGAGACTAGAGAAAGAGGAGGGGAGAGGAGGAGGAGGAGATACTAGAGAAAGAGGAGGAGAGACTAGAGGAGGAGAGAGAAAGAAGAGGAGAGAGGAGACTAGAGAAATAGGAGGAGAGAGGAGAGAAAGAGGAGGAGAGAGGAGAGAAAGAGTAGGACAGAGACTAGAGATAGAGGTGGAGAGAGGAGAGAAACAGTAGGAGAGAGGAGAGAAAGAGGAGGAGAGACTAGAGAAAGGGCAGGAGAGAGGAGAGAAAGGAGGAGAGTCTAGAGAAAGGGGAGGAGAGACAAGAGGAGGAGAGACTAGAGAAAGAGGAGGAGAGACTAAAGAAAGAGGAGGAGAGACTAGAGAAAGAGGAGAAGAGACTAGAGAAAGAGGAGGATAGGAGGAGAGACTAGAGAAAGAGGAGGAGAGACTAAAGAAAGAGGAGGTGAGACTAGAGAAAGAGGAGGATAGGAGGAGAGACTAGAGAAAGAGGAGGAGAGAGGAGACGAAAGAAGGAGGAGAGAGTAGACTATAGAAAGAGGAGGAGAGACTAGAGAAAGAGGAGGAGAGAGGACACTAGGGAAAGAGGAGGAGAGAGGAGACTAGAGAAAGAGGAGGAGAGAGAAGACTAGAGAAAGAGGAGGAGAGAGAAGACTAGAGAAAGAGGAGGAGAGAGGAGACACTAGAGAAAGAGGAGGAGAGGAGAAGAGAGAAAGAGGAGGAGAGAGGAGACTAAAGAAGAGGAGGAGAGACTTGAGAAAGAGGAGGAGAGAGGAGAGAAAGAGGAGAGACTAGTGTGCACAGAACAGATGTTAGTGGTGGCTGTTTAACAGTCTGATGGCCTTGAGATAGAAGCTGTTTTTCAGTCTCTCGGTCCCAGCTTTGATGCACCTGTACTGACCTGGCCTTCTGTATGATAGTGGGGTGAACAGGCAGTGGCTCGGGTGGTTGTCCTTGGTGATCTTTATGGCCTTCCTGTGATATCGGGTGGTGTAGGTGTCCTGGAGGGCAGGTAGTTTGCCCCCGGTGATGCGTTGTGCAGACCTCACACAAGCCAAATTTCTTCAGCCTCCTGAGGTTGAAGAGGCGCTGCTGCGTCTTCTTCACCACTCTGTCTGTGTGGGTGGACCATTTCAGTTTGTCCGTGATGTGTACGCCGAGGAACTTAAAACTTACTGACCGAGTCTGTAATACCTTCATGTTTCAAGCAGACCACCATGGTCCCTGTGCCCAAGAAAGCGAAGGTAACCTGCCCAAATGATTACCGCCCCGTAGCACTCCTGTCTGTAGCCATGAAGTGCTTTGAAAGGCTGGTCATGGCTCACATCAACACCATCATCCCGGAAACCCTAGACCCACTCCAGAGCTGGTTAGGCTGTTTTTATGAGTGTGTTTTTATGAGTGTTGGTGACTGCAACTGTGATGCTGGCAACACTTTAATTACTCTTTTTTGCCAACGTTTACTGACACCGGTCATATTCAACGGGTGTTGAGTGTTAGTAAATTCGTCAGTCATTCTGTGCTCTGTCAGACTCAGACGAGAGTGCTCTGACATCAGAGAAGATAGACAGAGTGAATTCACCAGTCATTCAGTGCTCTGTCAGACTCAGACGAGAGTGCTCTGACATCAGAGAAGATAGACAGAGTGAATTCAGCAGTCATTCTGTGCTCTGTCAGACTCAGACGAGAGTGCTCTGACATCAGAGAAGATAGACAGAGTGAATTCACCAGTCATTCTGTGCTCTGTCAGACTCAGACGAGAGTGCTCTGACATCAGAGAAGATAGACAGAGTGAATTCACCAGTCATTCTGTGCTCTGTCAGACTCAGACGAGAGTGCTCTGACATCAGAGAAGATAGACAGAGTGAATTCACCAGTCATTCTGTGCTCTGTCAGACTCAGACGAGAGTGCTCTGACATCAGAGTAGATAGACAGAGTGAATTCAGCAGTCATTCTGTGCTCTGTCAGACTCAGATGAGAGTGCTCTGACATCAGAGAAGATAGACAGAGTGAATTCACCAGTCATTCTGTGCTCTGTCAGACTCAGACGAGAGTGCTCTGACATCAGAGAAGATAGACAGAGTGAATTCACCAGTCATTCTGTGCTCTGTCAGACTCAGACGAGAGTGCTCTGACATCAGAGAAGATAGACAGAGTGAATTCACCAGTCATTCTGTGCTCTGTCAGACTCAGACGAGAGTGCTCTGACATCAGAGAAGATAGACAGAGTGAATTCACCAGTCATTCTGTGCTCTGTCAGACTCAGACGAGAGTGCTCTGACATCAGAGTAGATAGACAGAGTGAATTCACCAGTCATTCTGTGCTCTGTCAGACTCAGATGAGAGTGCTCTGACATCAGAGAAGATAGACAGAGTGAATTCACCAGTCATTCTGTGCTCTGTCAGACTCAGACGAGAGTGCTCTGACATCAGAGAAGATAGACAGAGTGAATTCACCAGTCATTCTGTGCTCTGTCAGACTCAGACGAGAGTGCTCTGACATCAGAGTAGATAGACAGAGTGAATTCACCAGTCATTCTGTGCTCTGTCAGACTCAGATGAGAGTGCTCTGACATCAGAGAAGATAGACAGAGTGAATTCACCAGTCATTCTGTGCTCTGTCAGACTCAGACGAGAGTGCTCTGACATCAGAGAAGATAGAGTGAATTCACCAGTCATTCTGTGCTCTGTCAGACTCAGACGAGAGTGCTCTGACATCAGAGAAGATAGACAGAGTGAATTCACCAGTCATTCTGTGCTCTGTCAGACTCAGACGAGAGTGCTCTGACATCAGAGAAGATAGACAGAGTGAATTCACCAGCTAAGTCTATTGACAGTGTTCACAGTGACATCATAGACATTCTATTGAAATGGTTACGAGTGTAGTGCAGTCTTTTGTTTAGACATCTAGCTAGCTAAACACTGAACCATAATCAATACTCGCAACGTTACTACCCTGTATGAATCTCCAGGTAGCTAACCAACCAGGTTCGTTGTTAGCTAGCTAACATTAGGCTGTAACTAGCAATGCAATGGCTCTGAGATACAAATAATATCACTACACAGGTAACATTAGCTAGCGAGCTAACATTATGCTTTAAAATTACATGAAAATGACTTTGACAGAATTAGAAACGTGTAATATATGAAAATGTAGCTAGCTAGACTAACCTGTTTCCATCATGGTTGGACACTTCTCTCTGTCACGGATGCCATGGTTGCCCTTAGTTTGAAGATGTAATCTCTGTCACGGATGCCATGGTTGCCCTCTAGTTTGAAGATGTAATCTCTGTTCCGGATGCCATGGTTGCCCTCTAGTTTGAAGATGTAATCTCTGTCACGGATGCCATGGTTGCCCTTAGTTTGAAGATGTAATCTCTGTTCCGGATGCCATGGTTGCCCTCTAGTTTGAAGATGTAATCTCTGTTCCGGATGCCATGGTTGCCCTCTAGTTTGAAGATGTAATCTCTGTTCCGGATGCCATGGTTGCCCTTAGTTTGAAGATGTAATCCGGAGACGGGTGTTTACTCCATCCCCTTAGCTATCAGACTCTAAACTCGGTCCTACAGAAAGTTTTTCTACTATGTGATATCAATGTGATATCTTTGTGATATCTATGTTAGTGTCTGTCTGTCTGTCTGTCTGTTAGTGTCTGTCAGTCTGTCTGTCTGTCAGTCTGTCTGTTAGTGTCTGTCTGTATGTCTGTTAGCGTCTGTCTGTTAGTGTCTGTCTGTCTGTTAGTGTCTGTCTGTCTGTTAGTGTCTGTCTGTCTGTCTGTCTGTCTGTCTGTCTGTGTTGGTGTCTGTCTGTCTGTCTGTGTTGGTGTCTGTCTGTCTGTTAGTGTCTGTCTGTCTGTTAGTGTCTGTCTGTCTGGCTGTCTGTTAGTCTGTCTGTTAGTGTCTGTCTGTCTGTCTCTCTGTTAGTGTCTGTCTGTTAGTGTCTGTCTCTCTGTTAGTGTCTGTCTGTCTGTCTGTCAGTTGGTGCCTGTCTGTTAGTGTCTGTCTGTATGTCTGTTAGCGTTTGTCTGTTAGTGTCTGTCTGTCTGTTAGTGTCTGTCTGTCTGTCTGTCTGTCTGTCTGTCTGTCTGTCTGTCTGTCAGTCTGTCTGTTAGTGTCTGTCTGTATGTCTGTTAGCGTCTGTCTGTTAGTGTCTGTCTGTCTGTTAGTGTCTGTCTGTCTGTTAGTGTCTGTCTGTCTGTTAGTGTCTGTCTGTCTGTCTGTCTGTATATCTGTCTGTCTGTGTTGGTGTCTGTCTGTCTGTCTGTGTTGGTGTCTGTCTGTCTGTTAGTGTCTGTCTGTCTGTTAGTGTCTGTCTGTCTGGCTGTCTGTTAGTCTGTCTGTTAGTGTCTGTCTGTCTGTCTCTCTGTTAGTGTCTGTCTGTTAGTGTCTGTCTCTCTGTTAGTGTCTGTCTGTCTGTCTGTCAGTTGGTGCCTGTCTGTTAGTGTCTGTCTGTATGTCTGTTAGAGTTTGTCTGTTAGTGTCTGTCTGTCTGTTAGTGTCTGTCTGTCTGTCTGTTAGTGTCTGTCTGTCTGTTAGTGTCTGTCTGTCTGTCTGTCTGTCTGTCAGTCTGTCTGTTAGTGTCTGTCTGTATGTCTGTTAGCGTCTGTCTGTTAGTGTCTGTCTGTCTGTTAGTGTCTGTCTGTCTGTTAGTGTCTGTCTGTCTGTTAGTGTCTGTCTGTCTGTCTGTCTGTATGTCTGTCTGTCTGTGTTGGTGTCTGTCTGTCTGTCTGTGTTGGTGTCTGTCTGTCTGTTAGTGTCTGTCTGTCTGTTAGTGTCTGTCTGTCTGGCTGTCTGTTAGTCTGTCTGTTAGTGTCTGTCTGTCTGTCTCTCTGTTAGTGTCTGTCTCTCTGTTAGTGTCTGTCTGTCTGTCTGTCAGTTGGTGCCTGTCTGTTAGTGTCTGTCTGTATGTCTGTTAGCGTTTGTCTGTTAGTGTCTGTCTGTCTGTTAGTGTCTGTCTGTCTGTCTGTTAGTGTCTGTCTGTCTGTTAGTGTCTGTCTGTCTGTCTGTCTGTCTGTCTGTCTGTCTGTGTTGGTGTCTGTCTGTCTGTCTGTGTTGGTGTCTGTCTGTCTGTTAGTGTCTGTCTGTCTGTTAGTCTGTCTGTTAGTGTCTGTCTGTCAGTCTGTCTGTTAGTGTCTGTCTGTCTGTCTGTTAGCGTAAGTCTGTCTGTCTGTCTGTCTGTCTGTCTGTTAGTGCATGTCTGTCTGTTAGTGCATGTCTGTCTGTGTCTGTCTGTTAGTGTCTGTCTGTCTCTGTTGTCTGTCTGTCTGTTGGTGTCTGTCTGTTGGTGTCTGTCTGTTGGTGTCTGTCTTTCTGTTAGCGTCTGTCTGTCTGTCTGTCTGTCTGTCTGTCTGTCTGTCTGTCTGTCTGTTAGTGTCTGCCTGTTAGTGTCTGTCAAATTGTTATTCTAATGTTCCTGTGGAAATATTAATGTATTCTCGAAAGAGATACAGAGCGAGTAAGTGTGAGAAGGAGGGAGTAGAGGTGGAGTAGAGGTGGAGTAGAGGTGGAGTAGAGGTGGAGTAGAGGTGGAGTAGAGGTGGAGTAGAGGTAGAGTAGAGGTAGAGTAGAGGTGGAGTAGAGGTGAGGTGGAGTAGAGCTGGAGTAGAGGTGAGGTGGAGTAGAGGTGGAGTAGAGGTGGAGTAGAGGTGGAGTGGAGTAGAGTAGAGGTAGGGTTGAGGTGGAGTAGAGTAGAGGTAGGGTTGAGGTGGAGTAGAGTAGAGGTAGGGTAGAGGTGGAGTGGAAATGGAGTAGAGTAGAGGTGTAGTGGAGTAGAGGTGGAGTAGAGCAGAGGTAGAGTAAAGGTGGAGTAGAGTAGAGGTGGAGTAGAGGTGGAGTAGAGGTGGAGTAGAGTATAGGTAGAGTAGAGGTGGAGTAGAGGTGGAGTAGAGTATAGGTAGAGTAGAGGTGGAGTAGGGTAGAGGTGGAGTATAGGTAGAGTAGAGGTGGAGTAGGGTAGAGGTGGAGTAGAGGTGGAGCAGAGGTAGAGGTGGAGTAGTGGTGGAGTAGAGTATAGGTAGAGTAGAGGTGGAGTAGGGTAGAGGTGGAGTAGAGGTGGAGCAGAGGTAGAGTAGGAGTGGAGTAGAGTAGGAGTGGAGTAGAGGTAGAGTAGAGGTGGAGTGGAGGAGAGTAGAGGTAGAGTAAAGGGGGAGTAGAGGTGGAGCAGAGGTAGAGTAGAGGTGGAGTGGAGGAGAGTAGAGGTAGAGTAAAGGGGGAGTAGAGGTGGAGCAGAGGTAGAGTAGAGGTGGAGTGGAGGAGAGTAGAGGTAGAGTAGAGGGGGTGTAGAGGTGGAGCAGAGGTAGAGTAGAGGTGGAGTGGAGTAGAGGTAGAGTAGAGGTGGAGTGGAGGAGAGTAGAGGTAGAGTAAAGGGGGAGTAGAGGTGGAGCAGAGGTGGAGTGGAGGAGATTAGAGTAGAGGTAGAGTAAAGGGGGTGTAGAGGTGGAGTAGAGGTGGAGTAGATGTAGAGTAGAGGTGGAGTAGAGGTGGAGTGGAGTAGAGTAGAGGTGGAGTGGAGGTGGAGTAGAGGTGGAGTGGAGGTAGAGTAGAGGTGGAGTAGAGGTGGAGTGGAGTAAAGGTGGAGTAGAGTAGGAGTGGAGTAGAGTAGAGGTAGGGTTGAGGTGGAGTAGAGTAGAGGTAGGGTAGAGGTGGAGTGGAAATGGAGTAGAGTAGAGGTGTAGTGGAGTAGAGGTGGAGTAGAGCAGAGGTAGAGTAAAGGTGGAGTAGAGGTGGAGTAGAGGTGGAGTAGAGGTGGAGTAGAGCAGAGGTAGAGTAAAGGTGGAGTAGAGTATAGGTAGAGTAGAGGTGGAGTAGGGTAGAGGTGGAGTAGAGGTGGAGTAGAGGTGGAGCAGAGGTAGAGTAGAGGTGGAGTGGAGTAGAGTAGGAGTGGAGTAGAGGTAGAGTAGAGGTGGAGTGGAGGAGAGTAGAGGTAGAGTAAAGGGGGAGTAGAGGTGGAGCAGAGGTAGAGTAGAGGTGGAGTGGAGGAGAGTAGAGGTAGAGTAGAGGGGGTGTAGAGGTGGAGCAGAGGTAGAGTAGAGGTGGAGTGGAGTAGAGTAGGAGTGGAGTAGAGGTGGAGTGGAGGAGAGTAGAGGTAGAGTAAAGGGGGAGTAGAGGTGGAGCAGAGGTGGAGTGGAGGAGATTAGAGTAGAGGTAGAGTAAAGGGGGTGTAGAGGTGGAGTAGAGGTGGAGTAGATGTAGAGTAGAGGTGGAGTAGAGGTGGAGTGGAGTAGAGGTAGAGTCGAGTTGGAGTAGAGGTGGAGTAGAGGTGGAGTAGATGTAGAGTCTAGGTGGAGTAGAGGTGGAGTGGAGTAGAGGTAGAGTAGAGGTGGAATAGATGTGGAGTAGATGTAGAGTAGATGTAGAGTAGAGGTGGAGTGGAGGTGGAGTAGATGTAGAGTAGAGGTGGAGTAGAGGTGGAGTAGAGGTGAAGTGGAGGTAGAGTAGAGGTGGAGTAGAGGTGGAGTAGATGTAGAGGTGGAGTGGAGTAGAGGTGGAGTAGAGGTGGAGTAGATGTAGAGTAGAGGTAGAGTAGAGGTGGAGTAGATGTGGAGTGGAGGTAGAGTAGAGGTGGAGTAGATGTAGGTGGAGTAGAGGTAGAGTAGAGGTGGAGTAGATGTAGAGTAGAGGTGGAGTAGATGTAGAGTAGAGGTGGAGTAGAGGTGGAGTGGAGTAGAGGTGGAGTAGAGGTGGAGTAGAGGTGGAGTGGAGGTAGAGTAGAGGTGGAGTAGAGGTGGAGTAGATGTGGAGTAGATGTAGAGTAGAGGTGGAGTGGAGGTAGAGTAGAGGTGGAGTAGAGGTGGAGTAGATGTAGAGTAGAGGTGGAGTAGAGGTAGAGTAGATGTAGAGGTGGAGTAGAGGTGGAGTAGAGGTGGAGTAGATGTAGAGTCTAGGTGGAGTAGAGGTGGAGTGGAGGTGGAGTGGAGTAGAGGTAGAGTAGAGGTGGAGTAGAGGTAGAGTAGATGTAGAGGTGGAGTAGAGGTGAGGTGGAGTAGAGGTGAGGTGGAGTAGAGGTGGAGTAGATGTAGAATAGAGGTGGAGTAGAGGTAGAGTAGAGGTAGAGTAGAGGTAGAGTAGATGTAGAGGTGGAGTAGAGGTGGAGTAGAGGTGGAGTAGATGTAGAGTCTAGGTGGAGTAGAGGTGGAGTGGAGTAGAGGTAGAGTAGAGGTGGAGTAGATGTAGAGGTGGAGTAGAGGTGGAGTAGAGGTGGAGTAGATGTAGAGTCTAGGTGGAGTAGATGTAGAGTGGAGTGGAGTAGAGGTAGAGTAGAGGTGGAGTAGAGGTGGAGTGGAGGTAGAGTAGAGGTGGAGTAGATGTAGAGTAGAGGTGGAGTAGAGGTGGAGTAGATGTAGAGTCTAGGTGGAGTAGAGGTGGAGTGGAGTAGAGGTAGAGTAGAGGTGGAGTAGAGGTGGAGTGGAGTAGAGGTAGAGTGGAGTGGAGTAGAGGTAGAGTAGAGGTGGAGTAGAGGTGGAGTGGAGGTAGAGTAGAGGTGGAGTAGATGTAGAGTAGAGGTGGAGTAGAGGTGGAGTAGATGTAGAGTCTAGGTGGAGTAGAGGTGGAGTGGAGTAGAGGTAGAGTAGAGGTGGAGTAGAGGTGGACACAAAATGGTGATGAGCAAAGGATTATATTTTCCGACGTGCTGTGCCCCCCTCCTCCCCCATCTCTAGTGATTGATGTGATGGAGCTGTTTTCCACTGTCAACACCTCTGTGGACACACACACCTCTTGACACACACACTTTTGATGAATGCGTGACTGGGGATGCCCCTGTGGCCAGAGCTTTGGTCTGTGTGTGTGTGTGTGTGTGCGTAGTCAGTAATCAGGGTGTGTGTGTGTGTGTGTGTGTGTGTGTGTGTGTGTGTGTGTGTAGTCAGTAATCGGGGTGTGTGTGTGTACTCAGGGTGTTTACGGTCAGTAGTCAGGGTAGGTGTGTGTGTGTGTGTGTGTGTGTGTGGTCAGTAATCGGGGTGTGTGTGTGTAGTCAGGGTGTGCACGGCCAGTAGTCAGGGTAGGTTTGTGTGTGTGCACTCAGCCTTTTTCTATTTCTGACCTGAGCAAAACCTATTTAAACCCTGGAGAGAGAGGAAGGGAGAGAGAGAGAGAGAGCGGGATGGAGAGAGGAGAAAGAGAGAGAGATAGAGAGAGCGAAAGAGAGGGAGAGAGACAGACAGAGGGAGGGAGAGAGGAGAGAGAGAGGGAGGGGGAGAGAGAGAGAGGGAGGGGGAGAGAGAGAGGGAGGGGGAGAGAGAGAGGGAGAGAGAGAGAGGGAAGGAGAGGTGGACAGTCTCCTCATCCTCCTCTTCTTCACAGGGACCTCCTCTCCCTCTCCTGCACTGTCATCTCTCCCCCTCTCTCTCCCACTCCCCCTTTCTCTCTTTCTCTCCCTCTCTCTCCGTCAGTCCTTTCTCTCCTAGTGTTGTTTACAGCTGGTACTGAGTCTCAGCGTGACGCGGGGGAATGAGAGGGACACCGGGGTACTGGCAGCTGCCGAGAGTTTTTCTGAGTTCAAGAGATCTAGTACAGACAGACAGACGGGGTTAAACAGCACAGCGACCTCCATTTTGTTTGGAATACTTTTACCACCACGTATGAGTGACGATCTCTCTCTCCTTCTCTATCTATCTCCTTTTCTATCTATCTCCTTCTCTATCTCCTCTATCTCTCTCCTTCTCTATCTATCTCCTTTTCTATCTATCTCCTTCTCTATCTCCTCTATCTCTCTCCTTCTCTATCTATCTCCTTTTCTATCTATCTCCTTCTCTATCTCCTCTATCTCTCTCCTTCTCTATCTATCTCCTTTTCTATCTATCTCCTTCTCTATCTCCTCTATCTCTCTCCTTCTCTATCTATCTCCTTTTATATCTATCTCCTTCTCTATCTCCTCTATCTCTCTCCTTCTCTATCTATCTCCTTCTCTATCTATCTCTTTCTCTATCTCCTCTATCTCTCTCCTTCTCTATCTATCTCCTTCTCTATCTATCTCCTTCTCTATCTATCTCCTTCTCTATCTCTCTCCTTCTCTATCTCTCTCCTTCTCTATCTATCTCCGTCTCTCTCCTCTATCTCCTTCTCTCTCTATCTATCTCATTCTATCTCTCATCTATCTCTCTCCTTCTCTATCTATCTCCGTCTCTCTCTCCTCTATCTCCTTCTCTGTCTATCTCCTTCTCTCTCTCATCTATCTCTCTAACGTGTGATCCATTTCTCTCTCCTCTAGTCTGCTCTACTGCACCACTGCTGTGCGTGTTTGTCATACATTTGTGTGTTACATATGTGTTACATATGTGTTACATATGTGTATCGTGTGTGTGTGTGTGTGTGTGTGTGTGACTCCCTGCTGTTCTACTCTTCCTCCTCCTATATTCTGTCATCATCTGGGGTGTGTGTGTTAACAGCGAGCAGTGTGTTAACCAATGGAGTGGTGTGTTAGCAATCGAGGGGGCGTGGTTTGAGACATGGCGTCTGTGTGACATCACAGCATTCCCAGAACCCCCTTCACCTGCTCCCGCCGCTAATCGAGGGTGAGAGACGAGAGGGAGCCGGAGAATTATAGCTACCGTACAATTGACATTTTTTTGTTTTTACTTCACCATTATTTAACCAGGTAGAGGCCAGTTTACAACATTTACAACGGAGACCTGGCCAAGATACAGCAAAGCAGTGCGACAACAACACAGAGTTACACATGGAATAAACAAACGTACAGTCAATAACACAATAGAAAGATCTATATAGACATTGTGTGCAAATGTAGTAAGATTAGGGAGATGAGGCAATAAATAGGCCACAGTGGTGAAGTAATTACAATTTATCATTAACACTGGAGTGATAGATGTGCAGATGATGATGTGCAAGTAGAGATACTGGGGTGCAAAAGGAGCAAGATAAATAACAATATGGGGATGAGGTAGTTGGGTGGGCTATTTACAGATTGGCTGTGTGCAGGTACATTGATCGGTAAGCTGCTCAGACAGCTGATGCTTAAAGTTAGTGAGAGAGATATGAGTCTCCAGCTTCAGTGATTTTTACAATTAGTTCCAGTCTTTGGCAGCAGAGAACTGGAAGGAAAGGCGGCCAAAGGGGGTGTTGGCTTTGGGGGTTAAGATATACCTGCTGGAGCAGTCAGAACCGTCCAGAGTAGTGATGCTAGGCAGGCGGGCAGGTGTGGGCAGCGATCGGTTGAAGAGCATGCATTTAGTTTTTACCAACATTTAAAAGCAGTTGGAGGCAACGGAAGGAGTGTTGTATGGCATTGAAGCTCATTATTTTGAGGTTTGTTAACACAGTGTCCAAAGAAGGGCAGGATGAATACAGAATGGTGTTGTCAGTGTACTGTACCCATCAGTTGTATTTGGAACCCTGTATCTGCCGTACTATACTACCATACTATACTACCATACTATACTACCATACTATACTACCATACTATACTACCATGCTATGCTACCATACTATACTACCGTACTATACTACCATACTATACTACCATGCTATGCTACCGCACTATACTACCGTACTATACTACCATACTATACTACCATGCTATACTACCGTACTATACTACCGCACTATACTACCATACTATGCTACCATACTATACTACCGTACTATACTACCGCACTATACTACCATACTATACTACCATGCTATGCTACCGCACTATACTACCGTACTATACTACCATACTATACTTCCATGCTATACTACCGTACTATACTACCGCACTATACTACCATACTATGCTACCATACTATACTACCGCACTATACTACCATACTATACTACCGCACTATACTACCATACTATACTACCATGCTATACTACCATACTATACTACCGCACTATACTACCATATTATACTACCATGCTATACTACCGTACTATACTACCGCACTATACTACCATACTATACTACCATACTATACTACCATGCTATACTACCGTACTATACTACCATACTATGCTGCCGTACTATGCTACCGTAATATACTACCATACTATACTACCGTACTATACTACCGTACTATACTACTGTAATATACTACCGTACTATACTACTGTACTATACTACCATACTATACTACCATGCTATACTACCGTACTATACTACTGTACTATACTACCATACTATACTACCATGCTATACTACCGTACTATACTACCATACTATGCTGCCGCACTATACTACCATACTATACTACCATGCTATACTACCGTACTATACTACCATACTATACTACCGCACTATACTACCATGCTATACTACCATGCTATGCTACCGTACTATACTACCATACTATACTACCATACTATGCTGCCGTACTATGCTACCGTAATATACTACCATACTATACTACCGTACTATACTACTGTAATATACTACCGTACTATACTACTGTACTATACCACCGTAATATACCACCATACTATTCTACCGTACTATACTACCGTACTATACTACTACGTACTATACTACTGTAATATACTGTAATATACTACCGTACTATACTTCTGTACTTCTGTACTTCTATACTTCTGTACTATACTACCGTAATATACCACCATACTATACTACCGTACGATACTACCGCATTCAACACCATAGTACCCTCCAAGCTCGTCATCAAGCTCGAGACCCTGGGTCTCGACCCCGCCCTGTGCAACTGGGTACTGGACTTCCTGACGGGCCGCCCCCAGGTGGTGAGGGTAGGCAACAACATCTCCTCCCCGCTGATCCTCAACACTGGGGCCCCACAAGGTTGCGTTCTGAGCCCTCTCCTGTACTCCCTGTTCACCCACGACTGCGTGGCCACGCACGCCTCCAACTCAATCATCAAGTTTGCGGACGACACAACAGTGGTAGGCTTGATTACCAACAACGATGAGACGGCCTACAGGGAGGAGGTGAGGGCCCTCGGAGTGTGGTGTCAGGAAAACAACCTCACACTCAACGTCAACAAAACTAAGGAGATGATTGTGGACTTCAGGAAACAGCAGAGGGAACACCCCCCTATCCACATCGATGGAACAGTAGTGGAGAGGGTAGCAAGTTTTAAGTTCCTCGGCATACACATCACAGACAAACTGAATTGGTCCACTCACACAGACAGCATCGTGAAGAAGGCGCAGCAGCGCCTCTTCAACCTCAGGAGGCTGAAGAAATTCGGCTTGTCACCAAAAGCACTCACAAACTTCTACAGATGCACAATCGAGAGCATCCTGGCGGGCTGTATCACCGCCTGGTATGGCAACTGCACCGCCCTCAACCGTAAGGCTCTCCAGAGGGTAGTGAGGTCTGCACAACGCATCACCGGGGGCAAACTACCTGCCCTCCAGGACACCTACACCACCCGATGTCACAGGAAGGCCATAAAGATCATCAAGGACATCAACCACCCGAGCCACTGCCTGTTCACCCCGCTATCATCCAGAAGGCGAGGTCAGTACAGGTGCATCAAAGCTGGGACCGAGAGACTGAAAAACAGCTTCTATCTCAAGGCCATCAGACTGTTAAACAGCCACCACTAACACTGAGTGGCTGCTGCCAACACACTGACACTGACTCAACTCCAGCCACTTTAATAATGGGAATTGATGGGAAATGATGTAAATATATCACTAGCCACTTTAAACAATGCTACCTTATATAAATGTTACTTACCCTACATTATTCATCTCATATGCATACGTATATACTGTACTCTATATCATCGACGGTATCCTTATGTAATACATGTATCACTAGCCACTTTATACTATACTATGCCACTTTGTTTACATACTCATCTCATTTGTACATGCTGTACCCGATACCATCTACTGTATCTTGCCTATGCTGCTCTGTACCATCACTCATTCATATATCCTTATGTACATATTCTTTATCCCCTTACACTGTGTACAAGACAGTAGTTTTGGAATTGTTAGTTAGATTACTTGTTATTACTGCATTGTCGGAACTAGAAGCACAAGCATTTCGCTACACTCGCATTAACATCTGCTAACCATGTGTATGTGACAAATAAAATTTGATTTGATTTGATTAATATACTACCATACTATACTACCGTAATATACCACCATACTATACTACCGTACTATACTACTGTAATATACTACCGTACCATACTACTGTACTATACTGCCGTGCTATACTACCGTACTATACTACTGTAATATGCTACCGTACTATACTACTGTACTATACCACCATACTATGCTACTGTACTATACCACCATACTATACTACCGTAATATACTACCATACTATACTACCGTACCGTACTGCCATACTATACTGCCATACTACACTACCGTACTATACTACCGTACTATACTACCGTGCTATACTAGCATACTATAATACCATACTATACTACCATGATATACTACCATACTATACTACCATGCTATAATACCATACTATACTACCGTACTATACTACCGTAATATACTACCATACTATACTACCGTACCGTACTACCATACTATACTACCATACTATACTACCGTAATATACTACTGTAATATACTACTGTACCATGCTGCCTTAATATACTACTGTACTATACCACCATACTATACTACCGTAATATACTACCATGCTATACTACCGTACCATACTACCATACTACACTACCGAACTATACTACCGTACTATACTACCATACTATACTACCGTACTATACTACTGCACTATACTACCGTACTATACCGCCCTACTATATCACCCTACTATACCACCCTACTATACTACCCCTCTATACTGCCGTGCTATACTACCGTACTGTACCACTTTACTATACTACCGTACTATACTACCCTACTATACCACCCTACTATACTACTGCACTATACTACCGTACTACACCGCCCTACTATACCACCCTACTATACTACCCCTCTATACTGCCGTGTTATACTACCGTACTGTACCACTTTACTATACTACCATACTATACTACCCTACTATACTACTGCACTATACCTCCGTACTATACCGCCCTACTATACCACCCTACTATACTACCCCTCTATACTGCCGTGCTATACTACCGTACTGTACCACTTTACTATATTACCATACTATACTACTGCACTATACTACTGTACTATACCACCCTGCTATACCACCCTGCTATACTACTGTACTATACTACCGTACTATACTACCATACTATACTGCCTTACTATACTACTGCACTATACTACCATACTATACTACCCCTCTATACTGCCGTGCTATGCTGCCGCACTGTACCACTTTACTATACTACCATACTATACTACCCTACTATACTACTGCACTATACTACCATACTATACTACTGTGCTATACCGCCCTACTATACCACCCTACTATACTACCCCTCTATACTGCCGGGCTATACTACCGTACTATACTACTGTGCTATACCGCCCTACTATACCACCCTACTATACTACCCCTCTATACTGCCGGGCTATACTACCGTACTATACTACTGTGCTATACCGCCCTACTATACCACCCTACTATACTACCCCTCTATACTGCCGTGCTATACTACCGTACCGTACCACTTTACTATACTACCATACTGTACTACCCTACTATACTACTGCACTATACTACTGTACTATACCACCCTACTATACTACTGTACTATACTACCGTACTATACAGCCCTACTATACCACCCTACTATACTACCCCTATATACTGTTGTGCTATACTACCGTACTATGCTACTGTGCTATACCCCCCTACTATACCACCCTACTATACTACCCATCTATACTGCCGTGCTATACTACCGTACTGTACCACTTTACTATACTACCATACTATACTCATCAGTTATATTAGGAGCCCTGTAGCTTCCGTACTATACTAATTTGCTGACGAGGACGTACACACACAGACGCACACACACGAGTGGATGCACGAACACACAACCACACACACACACACATACACACATGCGTGGATGCACAAACACACAACCACACACACACTGACACACACATTGTGTGCACGAACACACAACAACACACAGACGCATACACACACACACACACATCCACACACACGCCGGACGCACATGCAGCAGACGCACATGCAGGGCAGAGGAATGTGTGTGTGCAGGGAGAGTCTGGGATTAGTGGATCATGTTATATTGGGACATTGTTGTTGGAGGAACGATTGAAGAGCAGGATACTTTCCGAATGACAGGGAGAGAGAGAGAGGGGGAGAGAGAGAGGGGGAGAGAGAGGGGGAGGGAGAGAGAGAGGGGGGGAGAGAGAGAGAGGAGAGAGGAAGACAGAGAGAGAGAGAGGGAGAGAGAGAGGGGGAGAGAGGAGAGAGGAAGACAGAGAGAGAGAGAGGAGAGAGGAAAGAGAGAGAGAGAGAGAGAGGAGAGAGGAAAGAGAGAGGAGAGAGGAAGACAGAGAGAGAGAGGAGAGAGGAAAACAGAGAGAGGAGAGAGGAGAGAGGAAGACAGAGAGAAGAGAGAGAAAGAGAGAGAGGAAAAGAGAGAGAGAGAGAGAGAGGAAGACAGAGAGAGAGTGAGAGAGAGGGAGAGAGATTGAGAGAGAGAGAGAGAGAGAGAGAGAGAGAGAGAGAAAGAGGGGGGGGAGAGAGAGTTTGGCCTAAAGAGCAGGAACCCAGACTTCATCAAATAAATTAGAAATACAGACACTTTCATCCTACAAGAAACATGGTATAGATGAGACTGGTTGCCCTCTAGGTTACAGAGAGCTGGTAATCCCATCCACCAAACTACCAGGTGTGAAACAGGGAAGGTACTGCTAATTTGGTATAGAACAGACCTAACTCACTCTATTAAATTAGTCAAAACAGGAACATTTCACATCTGGCTAGAAATGAATAAGGAAATGATCTCAGCAGAGCAACATGTCCTCCTGTGTGCTACCTACACTGCGAGCACAATTATTAGGCGACTATTAGTGTGCAGAATTATTAGGCGACTAAATTTCTCCCATATCACTTGTTTATTCTCAATGTTTAGAGTAAGGTAACAAATAAGTAACTTTCAAAGATGCTGTCAGTTTCTTGGATCTATTTCGCTGAACTTTCGATCAGCTTTCGCTGAAGCAGCAACCACACCAAATGCTGTTCAAAGAGGTTTCTTCCCTCACTGTAAATCTCACGTTTGAGAAGGGCTACCTCATCCTGAGTTGAGTTAAGTTACTACCTCATCCTGAGTTGAGTTAAGTTACTACCTCATCCTGAGTTGAGTTGAGTTAAGCTACTACCTCATCCTGAGTTGAGTTAAGTTACTACCTCATCCTGAGTTGAGTCCATCCTGAGTTGAGTTAAGATACTACCTCATCCTGAGTTGAGTTGAGTTAAGTTACTACCTCATCCTGAGTTGAGTTAAGTTACTACCTCATCCTGAGTTGAGTTAAGTTACTACCTCATCCTGAGTTGAGTTGAGTTAAGTTACTACCTCATCCTGAGTTGAGTTGAGTTAAGTTACTACCTCATCCTGAGTTGAGTTAAGTTTCAGTTGAGTTGAGTTAAGTTAATACCGCATCCTGAGTTGAGTCCATCCTGAGTTGAGTTTCAGTTGAGTTAAGTTACTACCTCATCCTGAGTTTAGTTGAGTTACTACCTCATCCTGAGTTGAGTTAAGTTACTACCTCATCCTGAGTTGAGTTGAGTTAAGTTACTACCTCATCCTGAGTTGAGTTAAGTTACTACCTCATCCTGAGTTGAGTCCATCCTGAGTTGAGTTAAGATACTACCTCATCCTGAGTTGAGTTGAGTTAAGTTACTACCTCATCCTGAGTTGAGTTGAGTTGAGTTAAGTTACTACCTCATCCTGAGTTGAGTCCATCCTGAGTTGAGTTGAGTTAAGTTACTACCTCATCCTGAGTTGAGTTGAGTTAAGTTACTACCTCATCCTGAGTTGAGTTAAGTTACTACCTCTTCCTGAGTTGAGTTGAGTTAAGTTACTATCTCATCCTGAGTTGAGTCCATCCTGAGTTGAGTTGAGTTAAGTTACTACAGTGCCTTGCGAAAGTATTCTTTGTATGTTTCTATGTTTTGTTTGGTCAGGGTGTGATCTGAGTGGGCATTCTATGTTACATGTCTAGTTTGTCTGTTTCTGTGTTTGGCCTGATATGGTTCTCAATCAGAGGCAGGTGTTAGTCAGTTAGTCATTGTCTCTGACTGGGAGCCATATTTAGGTAGCCTGTTTTGTCATTGTGGGTGATTGTCTCTGTTAGTTGCTTGTGTCAGCACAGTTTTCATTATAGCTTCACGGTCGTTATTTCGTTTATTGTTTTGTATAGTTTGTGTTCAGTGCTTTCTTTAATTAAAAAATCATCATGAACACATACCACGCTGCATTTTGGTCCGCTCCTTACGACGGTGGTGACAGATGGGGTCTAAAACCAGACTGAAGCTCCTTACGACGATGGTGACAGATAGGGTCTAAAACCAGACTGAAGCATCATACGACGATCGTGACAGATAGGGTCTAAAACCAGACTGAAGCATCATACGACGATCGTGACAGATAGGGTCTAAAACCAGACTGAAGCTCCTTACGACGATCGTGACAGATAGGGTCTAAAACCAGACTGAAGCTCCTTACGACGATCGTGACAGATAGGGTCTAAAACCAGACTGAAGCTCCTTACGACGATCGTGACAGATAGGGTCTAAAACCAGACTGAAGCTCCTTACGACGATCGTGACAGATAGGGTCTAAAACCAGACTGAAGCATCATACGACGATCGTGACAGATAGGGTCTAAAACCAGACTGAAGCTCCTTACGACGATGGTGACAGATAGGGTCTAAAACCAGACTGAAGCATCATACGACGATCGTGACAGATAGGGTCTAAAACCAGACTGAAGCATCATACGACGATCGTGACAGATAGGGTCTAAAACCAGACTGAAGCATCATACGACGATCGTGACAGATAGGGTCTAAAACCAGACTGAAGCTCCTTACGACGATCGTGACAGATAGGGTCTAAAACCAGACTGAAGCTCCTTACGACGATCGTGACAGATAGGGTCTAAAACCAGACTGAAGCATCATACGACGATCGTGACAGATAGGGTCTAAAACCAGACTGAAGCTCCTTACGACGATGGTGACAGATAGGGTCTAAAACCAGACTGAAGCTCCTTACGACGATCATGACAGATAGGGTCTAAAACCAGACTGAAGCTCCTTACGACGATGGTGACAGATAGGGTCTAAAACCAGACTGAAGCTCCTTACGACGATGGTGACAGATAGGGTCTAAAACCAGACTGAAGCATCATACGACGATCGTGACAGATAGGGTCTAAAACCAGACTGAAGCATCATACGACGATCGTGACAGATAGGGTCTAAAACCAGACTGAAGCTCCTTACGACGATCGTGACAGATAGGGTCTAAAACCAGACTGAAGCATCATACGACGATCGTGACAGATAGGGTCTAAAACCAGACTGAAGCTCCTTACGACGATGGTGACAGATAGGGTCTAAAACCAGACTGAAGCATCATACGACGATCGTGACAGATAGGGTCTAAAACCAGACTGAAGCATCATACGACGATCGTGACAGATAGGGTCTAAAACCAGACTGAAGCATCATACGACGATCGTGACAGATAGGGTCTAAAACCAGACTGAAGCTCCTTACGACGATCGTGACAGATAGGGTCTAAAACCAGACTGAAGCATCATACGACGATCGTGACAGATAGGGTCTAAAACCAGACTGAAGCTCCTTACGACGATCGTGACAGATAGGGTCTAAAACCAGACTGAAGCATCATACGACGATCGTGACAGATAGGGTCTAAAACCAGACTGAAGCTCCTTACGACGATGGTGACAGATAGGGTCTAAAACCAGACTGAAGCATCATACGACGATCGTGACAGATAGGGTCTAAAACCAGACTGAAGCATCATACGACGATCGTGACAGATAGGGTCTAAAACCAGACTGAAGCATCATACGACGATCGTGACAGATAGGGTCTAAAACCAGACTGAAGCTCCTTACGACGATCGTGACAGATAGGGTCTAAAACCAGACTGAAGCTCCTTACGACGATCGTGACAGATAGGGTCTAAAACCAGACTGAAGCATCATACGACGATCGTGACAGATAGGGTCTAAAACCAGACTGAAGCTCCTTACGACGATGGTGACAGATAGGGTCTAAAACCAGACTGAAGCTCCTTACGACGATCATGACAGATAGGGTCTAAAACCAGACTGAAGCTCCTTACGACGATGGTGACAGATAGGGTCTAAAACCAGACTGAAGCTCCTTACGACGATGGTGACAGATAGGGTCTAAAACCAGACTGAAGCATCATACGACGATCGTGACAGATAGGGTCTAAAACCAGACTGAAGCATCATACGACGATCGTGACAGATAGGGTCTAAAACCAGACTGAAGCATCATACGACGATGGTGACAGATAGGGTCTAAAACCAGACTGAAGCTCCTTACGACGATCGTGACAGATAGGGTCTAAAACCAGACTGAAGCTCCTTACGACGATCGTGACAGATAGGGTCTAAAACCAGACTGAAGCATCATACGACGATCGTGACAGATAGGGTCTAAAACCAGACTGAAGCTCCTTACGACGATGGTGACAGATAGGGTCTAAAACCAGACTGAAGCTCCTTACGACGATCATGACAGATAGGGTCTAAAACCAGACTGAAGCATCATACGACGATCGTGACAGATAGGGTCTAAAACCAGACTGAAGCATCATACGACGATGGTGACAGATAGGGTCTAAAACCAGACTGAAGCTCCTTACGACGATCGTGACAGATAGGGTCTAAAACCAGACTGAAGCTCCTTACGACGATCGTGACAGATAGGGTCTAAAACCAGACTGAAGCATCATACGACGATCGTGACAGATAGGGTCTAAAACCAGACTGAAGCTCCTTACGACGATGGTGACAGATAGGGTCTAAAACCAGACTGAAGCTCCTTACGACGATCATGACAGATAGGGTCTAAAACCAGACTGAAGCTCCTTACGACGATGGTGACAGATAGGGTCTAAAACCAGACTGAAGCTCCTTACGACGATCGTGACAGATAGGGTCTAAAACCAGACTGAAGCATCATACGACGATCGTGACAGATAGGGTCTAAAACGTATACACTG
>NC_048585.1:63464322-63476822 GCF_013265735.2 Oncorhynchus mykiss | reverse complement strand
GGTTAGTTTTAGGTTTAGTTTTAGGGTTAGTTTTAGGGTTAGGAACTAGGGTTAGTTTTAGGGATAGAAGCTAAGGTTAGTTTTTGGGTTAGGAACTAGGGTTAGCTTTAGGCTTAGGAGCTAGGGTTAGTTTTAGGGTTAGGAATTAGGGTTAGTTTTAGGGTTAGGAACTAGGGTTAGTTTTAGGGTTAGGAACTAGCGTTAGTTTTAGAGTTAGGAACTAGGATTAGTTTTAGGGTTGGGAACTAGAGTTAGTTTTAGAGTTAGGAACTAGGGTTAGGAACTAGGGTTAGTTTTAGGGTTAGTAGTTAAGATTAGTTTTAGGGTTAGGAACTAGACTTAGTTTTAGGTTTAGGAGCTAGGGTTAGTTTTAGGGTTAGGAACTAGGCTTAGTTTTAGGGTTAGGAACTAGAGTTAGTTTTAGGGTTAGGAACTAGGGTTAGTTTTAGGGTTAGGAACTAGGGTTAGTTTTAGGGTTAGGAGCTAGGGTTAGTTTTAGGGTTAGGAATTAGGGTTAGTTTTAGGGTTAGGAACTAGGGTTAGGAACTAGGGTTAGTTTTAGGGTTATGAACTAGGGTTAGGAGCTAGGGTTAGTTTTAGTGTTAGGAACTAGGGTTAGGAACTAGGGTTAGTTTTAGGGTTAGGAACTAGGGTTAGTTTTAGGGTTAGGAACTAGAGTTAGGAACTAGGGTTAGTTTTAGGGTTAGGAGCTAGGGTTAGTTTTAGGGTTAGGAACTAGGGTTAGTTTTAGGGATAGGAGCTAAGGTTAGTTTTAGGTTTAGAAATTAGGGTTAGTTTTAGGGTTAGGAGCTAGGGTTAGTTTTAGGGTTAGGAGCTAGGGTTAGTTTTAGGGTTAGGAACTAGGGTTAGTTTTAGGGTTAGGAGCTAGGGTTAGTTTTAGGGTTAGGAATTAGGGTTAGTTTTAGGGTTAGGAATTAGAGTTAGGAACTAGGGTTAGTTTTAGGGTTAGGAGCTAGGGTTAGTTTTAGGGTTAGGAATTAGGGTTAGTTTTAGGGTTAGGAACTAGGGTTAGTTTTAGGGTTAGGAACTAGAGTTAGTTTTATGGTTAGGAACTAGGGTTAGTTTTAGGGTTAGGAGCTTGGGTTTGTTTTAGGGTTAGGAGCTAGGGTTAGTTTTAGGGTTAGGAGCTAGGGTTATTAGCTAGGGTTAGTTTAAGGGTTAGGAATTAGGGTTAGTTTTAGGGTTAGGAACTAGAGTTAGTTTTAGGGTTAGGAGCTAGGGTTAGTTTTAGGTTTAGTTTTAGGGTTAGTTTTAGGGTTAGGAACTAGGGTTAGTTTTAGTTTTAGGGTTAGTTTTAGGGTTAGGAGCTAGGGTTAGGAGCTAGGGTTAGTTTTAAGGTTAGGAATTAGGGTTAGTTTTAGGGTTAGGAACTAGGGTTAGGAACTAGGGTTAGGAACTAGGGTTAGTTTTAGGGTTAGGAGCTAGGCTTAGTTTTAGGGTTAGTTTTAGGGTTAGGAACTAGGGTTAGTTTTAGTTGTAGGGTTAGGAACTAGGGTTAGTTTTAGGGTTAGGAACTAGGGTTAGGAACTAGGGTTAGTTTTTGGGTTAGGAGCTAGGGTTAGTTTTAGGGTTAGGAGCTAGGCTTAGTTTTAGGGTTAGGAGCTAGGGTTAGGAACTAGGGTTAGTTTTAGGGTTAGGAGCTAGGGTTAGGAACTAGGGTTAGTTTTAGGGTTAGGAATTAGGGTTAGTTTTAGGGTTAGGAACTAGGGTTAGTTTTAGGGATAGGAGCTAGGGTTAGTTTTAGGGTTAGGGATTAGTTTTATGGTTAGGAGCTTGGGTTAGTTTTAGGGTTAGGAGCTAGGGTTAGTTTTAGAGTTAGGGTTTAGTTTTAGGGTTAGGAGCTTGGGTTAGTTTTAGGGATAGGATCTAGGGTTAGGAATTAGGGTTAGTTTTAGGGTTAGGAGCTAGGATTAGTTTTAGTTGTAGGGTTAGGAACTAGGGTTAGTTTTAGGGTTAGGAACTAGGGTTAGTTTTAGGGTTAGGAGCTAGGAGCTTGGGTTAAGGTTAGGGTAAATAGGATTTTAAATGGGACTGAATTGTGTGTTCCCTCAAGGTTAGTTATTCAAGACTGTGTGTCGGGGGAGGGGTTACTATCATGTGGCCCTCAATGGAAAACTCTCTACTCGTCCAGCAAATGAAAGGAGAGAACGTGAGAAAGAAAGACAGCAGAGAACGGGAGAGGGAGGGAGGGAGGGAGGGGGAGAGGGAGGGAGGGTGGGTGAGGGAGAGGGAGGGAGGGACGGTGGGGGAGAGGGAGGGAGGGTGGGTGAGGGAGAGGGAGGGAGGGTGGGTGGGTGGGTGGGTGGGTGGGTGGGAGAGGGAGGGAGGGAAGGAGGGTGGGTGGATGGGTGAGGGAGGGAGGGAGGGAGGGAGGGAGGGAGGGAGGGAGGGAGGGAGGGTGGGTGGGTGAGTGAGTGAGTGAGAGGGAGGGAGGGCGGGTGAGGGAGAGGGAGGGAGGGAGGCGGAGAGGGAGGGTGGGTGAGGGAGGGAGGGAGGGTGCGGGAGGGAGGGAGGGAGGAGGTTGGGGGTGGGGGAGAGGGAGGGAGGGTGGGTGAGGGAGATGGAGGTTGTGGGAGTGGCTGAGGGTGAGGGAGGGAGGGTGGGGAGAGGTTGGGGGGGTGGAGGAAGGGTGGGAGGGTGGAGAAGAGCGAGGGAGGGTGGGGAGAGAGAGGGGGAGGTTGGGGGAGGAGGAGAGGGAGGGGGAGGGTGGGGGAGAGGGTGTAGAGCCGTGTTCATTTGCAAAAAATGTTTTTTTTTCTCTCCCTCTCCTTCCCTCCTGTCTCGCTCTCTCTCTCCTCTCTCTCCTCTCTCTCCTCTCTCTCTCTCTCTCTCTCTCTCTCTCTCTCTCTCTCTCTCTCTCTCTCTCTCTCTCTCTCTCTCTCTCTCTCTCTCTCTCTTCTCTCTCTCTCTCTCTCTCTCTCTCTCCAGTCAGGCCCATGGTTTGAGAGGAGGATAGTTGGAGTATGTGAGAGGATGATGGAGGGAGGGAGGTGGAGAGGAGGAGGAGAAGAGCGCCTCGCTCACTCCATACGCCACAGAGGGATGACACTGCTCCACCTGGCCGCTGCACAGGGATACACACACCTCATCAACACACTCATCCACTGGAGGTATACACCCACACCTGATACTCACATACAGTTGAAGTCGGAAGTTTACAAACACTTAGGTTGGGGTCATTAAAACTTGTTTTTCAACCTCTCCACAAATTTCTTGTTAAGAAACTATAGTTTTGACAAGTCGGTTAGGACATCTACTTTGTGCATGACACAAGTAATTTTATCAACAATTGTTTACAGACAGATTATTTCACTTAGAATTCACTGTATCACAATTCCAGTGGGTCAGAAGTTTACATACACTAAGTTGACTGTGCCTTTAAACAGCGTGGAAAATTCCAGAAAATTATGTCATGGCTTTAGAAGCTTCTGATAGGCTAATTGACATAATTTGAGTCAATTGGAGGTGTACCTGTGGATGTATTTCAAGGCCTACCTTCAAACTCAGTGGCTTTTTGCTTGACATCATGGGAAAATCATAAGAAATCAGCCAAGACCTCAGAAAACAATTGTAGACCTCCACAAGTCTGGTTCATCCTTGGGAGCAATTTCCAAACGCCTGAAGGTACCACGTTCATCTGTACAAACAATAGTACACAAGTATAAACACCATGGGACCACGCAGCCGTCATACCGCTCAGGAAGGAGAAGCGTTCTGTCTCCCAGATATGAACGTACTTTGGTGCAAAAAGTGCAAATCAATCCCAGAACAACAGGAAAGGACCTTGTGAAGATGCTGGAGGAAAGTAGTCCTATATCGACATAACCTGAAAGTCCATTTAGCAAGGAAGAAGCCACTGCTCCAAAACCACCATAAAAAAGCCAGACTACGGTTTGCAACTGCACATGTGGATAGAGATCGTACTTTTTGGAGAAATGTCCTCTGGTCTGATGAAACAAAATAGAACTGTTTGGCCATAATGACCATCGTTATATTTGGAGGAGAAGCTGAAGCAAAGCACAGCCTTGCAAGCTGAAGAACACCATCCCAACCGTGAAGCACGGGGGTGGTAGCATCATGTTGTAGGGGTGCTTTGCTGCAGGAGGGACTGGTGCACTTCACAAAATAAATGGCATCATGAGGACGGAACATTATGTGGATATATTGAAGCAACATCTCAAGACATCAGTCAGGAAGTTAAAGCTTGGTTGCAAATGGGTCTTCGAAATGGACAATGACCCCAACATACTTCCAAAGTTATGGCTCAAAATGGCTTAAGGACAACAAAGTCAAGGTATTGGAGTGGCCATCACAAAGCCCTGACCTCAATCCTCTAGAAAGTTTGTGTGCAGAACTGAAAAAGCATGAGCGAGCAAGGAGGCCTACAAGCCTGACTCAGTTACAGCAGCTCTGTCAGGAGGAATGGGCCAAAATTCACCCAACTTATTGTGGGAAGCTTGTGGAAGGCTACCCGAAACGTTAGACCCAAGTTAAACAATTTAATGGCAATGCTACCAAATACTAATTGAGTTTATGTAAACTTCTGACCCACTGGGAATGTGATGAAAGAAATAAAAGCTGAAATAAATCGTTCTCTCTACTATTATTCTGGCATTTCACATTCATAAAATAAAGTGGTGATCTTAACTGACCTAAGAAAGGGAATTTTTACTAAGATTAAATGTCAGAAATTGTATATTTCTATATTTTTACTGGATTAAATGTCAGGATTTGTGAGAAACTGAGTTGAAATGAATCTGGCTGAGGTGTATGAAAACTTCCGACTTCAACTGTATATGCATGATGTTGTGGGGGTGCTGTGCTGCAGGAGGGACTGGTATATGCATGATGTTGTGGGGGTGCTGCAGGAGGGACTGGTATATGCATGATGTTGTGGGGGTGCTGTGCTGCAGGAGGGACTGGTATATGCATGCGCACACTTATATTTATATATTTTTACTTACACAGATCTAGGATGTGTTATTTTAGTGTTCCCTCCAGGCTGTTCTATAGGTAGTAGTAGTAGTAGTATATAATGTATATATTATCATCTCCAGGCTGTTCTATAGGTAGTAGTGGTAGTAGTAGTATATAATATATATATTATTATCATCTCCAGGCTGTTCTATAGGTAGTAGTAGTAGTATATAATGTATATATTATCATCTCCAGGCTGTTCTATAGGTAGTAGTGGTAGTAGTAGTATATAATGTATATATTATCATCTCCAGGCTGTTCTATAGGTAGTAGTGATAGTAGTAGTATATAATGTATATATTATCATCTCCAGGCTGTTCTATAGGTAGTAGTGGTAGTAGTAGTATATAATATATATATTATTATCATCTCCAGGCTGTTCTATAGGTAGTAGTGGTAGTAGTAGTATATAATGTACACTGCTCAAAAAAATAAAGGGAACACTTAAACAACACAATGTAACTCCAAGTCAATCACACTTCTGTGAAATCAAACTGTCCACTTAGGAAGCAACACTGATTGACAATACATTTCACATGCTGTTGTGCAAATGGAATAGACAACAGGTGGGAATTATAGGCAATTAGCAAGACACCCCCAATAAAGGAGTGGTTCTGCAGGTGGGGACCACAGACCACTTCTCAGTTCCTATGCTTCCTGGCTGATGTTTTGATCACTTTTGAATGCTGGCGGTGCTTTCACTCTAGTGGTAGCATGAGACGGAGTCTACAACCCACACAAGTGGCTCAGGTAGTGCAGCTCATCCAGGATGGCACATCAATGCAAGCTGTGGCAAGAAGGTTTGCTGTGTCTGTCAGCGTAGTGTCCAGAGCATGGAGGCGCTACCAGGAGACAGGCCGGTACATCAGTAGACGTGGAGGAGGCCGTAGGAGGGCAACAACCCAGCAGCAGGACCGCTACCTCCGCCTTTGTGCAAGGAGGAGCAGGAGGAGCACTGCCAGAGCCCTGCAAAATGACCTCCAGCAGGCCACAAATGTGCATGTGTCTGCTCAAACGGTCAGAAACAGACTCCAGGAGGGTGGTATGAGGGCCCGACGTCCACAGGTGGGGGTTGTGCTTTCAGCCCAACACTGTGCAGGACGTTTGGCATTTGCCAGAGAACACCAAGATTGGCAAATTCGCCACTGGTGCCCTCTGCTCTTCACAGATGAAAGCAGGTTCACACTGAGCACATGTGACAGACGTGACAGAGTCTGGAGATGCTGTGGAGAACGTTCTGCTGCCTGCAACATCCTCCAGCATGACCGGTTTGGCGGTGGGTCAGTCATGGTGTGGGGTGGCATTTCTTTGGGGGGCCGCACAGCCCTCCATGTGCTCGCCAGAGGTAGCCTGACTGCCATTAGGTATATGCTGGTGCGGTTGGCCCTGGGTTCCTCCACCTCATGTGGCTGGAGTGTGTCAGCAGTTCCTGCAAGAGGAAGGGATTGATGCTATGGACTGGCCCGTCCGTTCCCCAGACCTGAATCCAATTGAGCACATCTGGGACATCATGTCTCGCTCCATCCACCAACGCCACGTTGCACCACAGACTGTCCGCCACCTCATCAGGAGCATGCCCAGGCGTTGTAGGGAGGTCATACAGGCACGTGGAGGCCACACACACTACTGAGCCTCATTTTGACTTGTTTTAAGGACATTACATCAAAGTTGGATCAGCCTGTAGTGTGGTTTTCCACTTTAATTGTGAGTGTGACTCCAAATCCAGACCTCCATGGGTTGATGAATTTGATTTCCATTGATCATTTTTGTGTGATTTTGTTGTCAGCACATTCAACTATGTAAAGAAAAAAGTATTTAATAAGAATATTTCATTCATTCAGATCTAGGATGTGTTATTTTAGTGTTCCCTTTATTTTTTTGAGCAGTGTATATTTTTACTTACACACATACACACACACCTCACCAACACACATATGTATACAGTATACACTCATTCCCTGGAGATACACACACTTGTTTGTGTTGAGAGAATCTCCTGATGTACAAAAATAACATATTGGATATTAAGATGTGAATTATGCATCTCATCCAGTTTTAGCATCCTGGTTCCGTGAGACAGGCAGAATGTCGACTTAAAACATCTGGTCACAGATCAAAATGTATTAAAGCAATTATACATGAGAGGGAGGGGCTAAACAGGACAGGGAGGGGCTAAACCGGAGAGGGATGGGCTAAACGGGAGAAGGGAAGGGGCTATACAGGAGAGGGAGGGGCTAATCACGAGAGGGAGGGGCTAAACAGGTGGGGGCTAAACAGGAGAGGGATGGCTAAACAGGAGTTGGGGAGGGGCTAAACAGGAGGAGGGAGGGCCTAAACAGGAGGTGGAGGGCTAAATAGGAGAGGGAGGGGCTAAACAGGAGGGGGGGCTAAACAGGAGAGGGGGAGGGCTAAACAGGAGAGGGAGGGCTAAACAGGAGGGGGGTTGGGCTAAATAGGAGGTGGGGAGGGGCTAAACGGGGGGAGGGGCTAAACATGAGGTGTTGGGGGGGCTAAACAGGAGGGGGAGGGGCTAAACAGGAGTGTAAACTATTCAACCTCTTTTAGCTGAACTGCAGTTTTAACATTGTGTTTGTTTTTCCTCAGGAGTGTCAACAGTGACAGTCTGGACGTAGAGCAGGAAGTTGATCCTCTCACCGTCGATCATTTCTCATGCACTCCTCTGGTGACACTCACTTTTACATCAAACATTTGGTCTTCACCGCTCTCTAAGACTGTAGTCTTTATTCCAGTATCTGATACTCTCTAAGACTGTAGTCTTTATTCCAGTATCTGATACTCTCTAAGTCTGTAGTCTTTATTCCGGTATCTGATACTCTCTAAGACTGTAGTCTTTATTCCAGTATCTGATACTCTCTAAGACTGTAGTCTTTATTCCAGTATCTGATACTCTCTAAGACTGTAGTCTTTATTCCAGTATCTGATACTCTCTAAGACTGTAGTCTTTATTCCAGTATCTGATACTCTCTAAGACTGTAGTCTTTATTCCAGTATCTGATACTCTCTAAGACTGTAGTCTTTATTCCAGTATCTGATACTCTCTAAGACTGTAGTCTTTATTCCAGTATCTGATACTCTCTAAGACTGTAGTCTTTATTCCAGTATCTGATACTCTCTAAGACTGTAGTCTTTATTCCAGTATCTGATACTCTCTAAGACTGTAGTCTTTATTCCAGTATCTGATACTCTCTAAGACTGTAGTCTTTATTCCAGTATCTGATACTCTCTAAGACTGTAGTCTTTATTCCAGTATCTGATACTCTCTAAGACTGTAGTCTTTATTCCAGTATCTGATACTCTCTAAGACTGTAGTCTTTATTCCAGTATCTGATACTCTCTAAGACTGTAGTCTTTATTCCAGTATCTGATACTCTCTAAGACTGTAGTCTTTATTCCAGTATCTGATACTCTCTAAGACTGTAGTCTTTATTCCAGTATCTGATACTCTCTAAGACTGTAGTCTTTATTCCAGTATCTGATACTCTCTAAGACTGTAGTCTTTATTCCAGTATCTGAAACTCTCTAAGACTGTAGTCTTTATTCCAGTATCTGATACTCTCTAAGACTGTAGTCTTTATTCCAGTATCTGATACTCTCTAAGACTGTAGTCTTTATTCCAGTATCTGATACTCTCTAAGACTGTAGTCTTTATTCCAGTATCTGATACTCTCTAAGACTGTAGTCTTTATTCCAGTATCTGATACTCTCTAAGACTGTAGTCTTTATTCCAGTATCTGATACTCTCTAAGACTGTAGTCTTTATTCCAGTATCTGATACTCTCTAAGACTGTAGTCTTTATTCCAGTATCTGATACTCTCTAAGACTGTAGTCTTTATTCCAGTATCTGATACTCTCTAAGACTGTAGTCTTTATTCCAGTATCTGATACTCTCTAAGTCTGTAGTCTTTATTCCAGTATCTGATACTCTCTAAGACTTTATTTTGTCATCAAACCCAGATAAAACGTACTGTCTTGCTTTCATTTCAGTTTTTTTAGCAGGCTAATGCTACTATTGTAATTTCTGCTCTGTTTCTATCTGATTGTAATCATTGAAGTAGGTTTTTACAGTGTAATCCTGTCTCCTGTAGATGTGGGCGTGTGCTCTGGGACACCAGGCAGCAGCCGAGGTTCTATATGGTTGGAACAGCCAGGCGCTCGGAATTCCCGACTCACTAGGCCGCCTCCCCCTCGCAGTTGCACGCTCTCGCGGACACACATGCCTCGCCCGCGCGCTGGAGGACCTACACACACACCGCCCCGACACGCACACACCCACAGAGAGGGCCGAGGAGGGGGCTCAGGGGGAGCAGAGGACCACCCCCACTCCACAACTCCCCCCCTCTCCACTGTCCACCAGTCCTGACACAGGTGGGCCACACACACCTACACTACCGTTCAAAAGTTTGGGGTCACTTAGAAATGTCCTTGTTTTTGAAAGAAAAGCACATTTTTTGTCCATTAAAATAACATCAAATTGATCAGAAATACAGTGTAGACATTGTTAATGTTTTAATTGACTATTGTGGCTGGAACGGCTGATTTTTAATGGAATATCTACATAGGCGTACAGAGGCCCATTATCAGCAACCATCACTCCTGTGTTCCAATGTCACGTTGTGTTCGCTAATCCAAGTTAATCATTTTAAAAGGCTAATTGATCATTAGAAAACCCTTTTGCAATTATGTTAGCACAGCTGAAAATTGTCCTGATTAAAGAAGCAATAAAACTGACCTTCTTTAGACTAGTTGAGTATCTGGAGCATCAGCATTTGTGGGTTCGATTACAGGCTCAAAATGGCCAGAAACAATTAACTTTCTTCTGAAACCCGTCAGTCTATTCTTGTTCTGAGATATGAAGGCTATTCCATGTGAGTAATTGCCAAGAAACTGAAGATCTCGTACAACGCTGTGTACTACTCCCTTCACAGAACTGTCAGTGTCATTAAATAGTACCCTCAAAACACCAGTCTCAACGTCAACAGTGAAGAGGCGACTCTGGGATGCTGGCCTTCTTGGCAGATTTGCAAAGAAAAAGCCATATCTCAGACTGGCCAATAAAAAGAAAAGATTAAGATGGGCAAAGAACACAGACACTGGACAGAGGAAGGTTGGAAAAAGTGTTATGGACAGAGGTGTGAGAAGATTGAGGTGTTTGGATGACAAAGATGAACATTCGTGAAATGCAGAAAAATGAAAAGATGCTGGAGGAGTGAACCGTCTGTGAAGCCTGGTGGAGGCGATGTGATGGTCTGGGGGGCTTTGAGCTGGTAAAGTGGGAGATTTGTACCGGGTCAAAGGGATCTTGAAGAAGGACGGATATCACTCATTTTGCAACACCATGCCATACCCTGTGGACACTGCTTAATTATGAGCCAATTTCCTCCTACAACCTATTAAACTGTTGTGGGAGCAGCTTGGCCGTATGGTAACTATGTAGGGAGCCAGCAGTCAGCTGGTATTCTGTCTATAATAGAGTGGCCAGCACAGTCACCGGATCCCAACCCTATTGAGCTGTTGTGGGAGCAGCTTGGCCGTATGATACATAAGAAGTGCCCATCAGGAGGTGCTTCAGGAAGCATGGGGGGAAATCTCTTCAGATTACCTCAACAAATTGACAACTAGAATGCCAAAGGTCTGCAAGGCTGTAATTGCTAAAAATGGAGGATTCTTTGACGAAAACAAAGTTTGAAGGACACAATTATTATTTCAATTAAAAATCATTATTTGTAACCTTGTCAACATCTTGACTATATTTCCTATTCATTTTGAAACTCATTGCATGTATGTTTTCATGGAAAACAAGGACTAAGTGATGCCAAACTGTTGAACGGTAGTGTACATACAGTGCCTTGCGAAAGTATTCGGCCCCCTTGAACTTTGCGACCTTTTGCCACATTTCAGGCTTCAAACATAAAGATATAAAACTGTATTTTTTTGTGAAGAATCAACAACAAGTGGGACACAATCATGAAGTGGAACGACATTTATTGGATATTTCAAACTTTTTTAACAAAAACTGATAAATTGGGCGTGCAAAATTATTATTATTATAAAAAATATATCTTTATGTTTGAAGCCTGAAATGTGGCAAAAGGTCGCAAAGTTCAAGGGGGCCGAATACTTTCGCAAGGCACTGTATACCACACACAGTCTTTGGTCTATGTGTATTTGAATACTTTTTACTCTGTCACTTTTTATTCTGTCTGTCTGTCTGTCTGTCTGTCTGTCGGTCTCTACTGTCTGTCTGTCTGTCTGTCTGTCTGTCTGTCTGTCTGTCTGTCTGTCTCTGTTGTCAGTCTGTCTGTCTGGGCATGTCTGTCTGCCTGTCTGTCTGTCTGTCTGTCTGTCTGTCTGTCTGTCTGTCTGTCTGTCTGTCTCTGTTGTCAGTCTGTCTGTCTGGGCATGTCTGTCTGCCTGTCTGTCTCTCTGTCTGTCTGTCTGTCCCTGTTGTTTTTCCTACTGTCTGTTTGTTTGTCTGTCTGTCTGTCTGTCTGTCTGTCTGTCTGTCTGTCTGTCTGTCTGTCTGTCTGTCTCCTGTTTGCCTGCCTGGCTGCCTGTCTGTCTGTCTGTCTTGTCTGTCTGTCTGTCTGTCTGTCTGTCTGCCTGTCTGTCTCCTGTTTGCCTGCCTGCCTGCCTGCCTGCCTGCCTGCCTGCCTGCCTGCCTGCCTGCCTGCCTGCCTGCCTGCCTGCATGCCTGCCTGCCTGTCTGTCTGTCTGCCTGCCTGTCTGTCTGCCTGTCTGTCTGTCTGTCTGTCTGTCTGTCTGTCGTCTCTGTCTCCTGTTTGCTTACTCTCTCTTTCTGTCCCCCTCTCTCCCCCAGGTCTGAGTTCGTCCAGTAGTATTCCCTCCCCCTCTCTCTCCCTCCCCTCCCCCTCTCTCAGCTCAGCCTACTCTAGTGGGTCTGTACCCCTCTACAACCCTCCTGACCCTATGGATACCTCCCCCTCCTCCCCCTCTCTCTCCCTGTCCTCCCTCCCCCTCTCCCCTCCCTCCCCCTCTCTCTCCCTCCCTCTGAGCCTGCCGGTATGGGGCGAGGCCTGTGGAGGTTGTGAAGCTGGGGACTCTAGTTTGAACGCCGGGCCCAGAGACCCTCTCTTCCTCATGGACTACGAACCGGCCCCTCCCCACTCCCCTCCCGGACCTCCACACTCACACACACCCCCCCGTCGCTCACACACACCCCCCCGTCGCTCACACACACACACCTTCGAGGAGCAGGTGAGCTTCAATGAGAATGCAGAGAACGAGGAGGAGTTCCTGCCTGCTGAGGTGCTACAGGTCAGACACACACACATTAATACAAACACACACACATTAATACACACACACACATTAATACACACACACACACATTAATACACACACACACACACACACACATTAATACACACACACACACACACACACACACATTAATACACACACACACATTAATACACACATTAATACACACACACACACATTAATACACACACACACACAC
>NC_048585.1:63401822-63461822 GCF_013265735.2 Oncorhynchus mykiss | reverse complement strand
CTACAGGGTGACATTAACCTGGAGCTAACCCTGCAGATAGCACTACTGGGTGACATTAACCTGGAGCTAACCCTGCAGATAGCACTACTGGGTGACATTAACCTGGAGCTAACCCTGCAGATAGCACTACTGGGTGACATTAACCTGGAGCTAACCCTGCAGATAACACACCTGGGTGACATTAACCTGGAGCTAACCCTGCAGATAACACACCTGGGTGACATTAACCTGGAGCTAACCCTGCAGATAGCACTACTGGGTGATTGGAAAAGTAGTCAATCGATCAATAATATAATAATACTTTTAGCAAGAATGTTTATCTTTAATTTACAATCTGTAGAAATTATGAGAATAGAAAGGTTCTGAATTTTTGAAAAATCTAAATGAAATGATTCGTGTTCAGAGATAGATGGGAGGGGTTCAGTAGAGCTAAAGAGTGGGATGTTAAACAAACAAACGATAACTATTGTAAAATACTTTGTGTCCATAACATGTACAGTGCCTTCGGAAAGTATTCAGACCCCTTGTCTTTTTCCACATTTTGTTACGTCACAGCCTCCAATCAAATTGTAGAAACATTTCAGGGATCATCAATGGAAACAGAATGTACCTGAGCTCAATTTTGACTCTCATAGCAAAGGGTCTGAATACTTATGTAAATAAGTTATTTCTGTTTTTTTATTGTTAATACATTTGCAAAAATGTTTTTTAAAAACTGTTTTCCCTTTGTCATTATGGGGTATTGAGTCATTATGGGGTGTTGTGTCATTATGGGGTATTGAGTCATTATGGGGTAGTGTGTCATTATGGGGTAGTGTGTCATTATGGGGTATTGAGTCATTATGGGGTATTGAGTCATTATGGGGTATTGAGTCATTATGGGGTATTGAGTCATTATGGGGTATTGAGTCATTATGGGGTATCGAGTCATTATGGGGTATTGTGTCATTATGGGGTATTGAGTCATTATGGGGTATTGAGTCATTATGGGGTATTGAGTCATTATGGGGTATTGAGTCATTATGGGGTATTGAGTCATTATGGGGTATCGAGTCATTATGGGGTATCGAGTCATTATGGGGTATCGAGTCATTATGGGGTATTGAGTCATTATGGGAGTCATTTTGGGGTATTGTGTCATTATGGGGTATTGAGTCATTATGGGGTATTGAGTCATTATGGGGTATTGTGTCATTATGGGTATCGAGTCATTATGGGAGTCATTATGGGGTATTGTATCATTATGGGGTATTGAGTCATTATGCGGTATTGAGTCATTATGGGGTATCGAGTCATCATGGGAGTCATTATGGGGTATTGTGTCATTATGGGGTATCGAGTCATTATGGGGTATTGTGTGTAGATTGATTATATATATATATTTTTTATCCATTTTAGAATAAGGCTGTAACGTAACAGAATGTGTGAATACGAAGGCACTGTAGTATATATAAGTTGTTGTTGTCCATTATATTACTCCAATTAGGGGAGTGATGGTTAGGGGAAAATATATATTTTAAAAAAATGTATAGATATGGGGGATCGGAAATGATGCAGACATTGATGGAAGCTCCAATCTATCTGCAATATTAAAGCTGACCCCCCCCCCCAAAAAAATGCAAGACAAAATTATGTTTCAAAACAATCAGTGGCTAATGTAATATTTTGGAATGTGGAACACACACACACCTGATAGCTTTCTCGTTTTGCCCCCAGGTTGACATGGCAACGTTAGCAGAGCAGATCATCGAGGCGACTCCTGAGCGAATCAAACAAGAGGAATTGTCCAGGGGGGCGGAGTCACCGCTCAGAGAGAGGCGGGACAACACGGTGATATCCGATACCATGC
Source organism: Oncorhynchus mykiss (assembly GCF_013265735.2). Lineage (NCBI taxonomy): Eukaryota > Metazoa > Chordata > Actinopteri > Salmoniformes > Salmonidae > Oncorhynchus > Oncorhynchus mykiss. The sequence goes on along the minus strand of NC_048585.1, from coordinate 63,459,973 downwards.
CCTGGTTGGCCACTTACCTGGACACTCACACACACTCCTCTCTGTCCAGGTACACACACACACACACACCTCTCTGTCTAGGTACACACACACCTTTCTGTCCAGGTACACACACACACACACACCTCTCTGTCCAGGTACACACACACACACCTCTCTGTCCAGGTACACACACACTCCTCTCTGTCTTTTAGTAACCACAGAACATAAATACCATCTACCAATCAGCTGTTATAGTAACCACAGAACATAAATACCATCTACCAATCAGCTGTTATAGTAACCACAGAACATAAATACCATCTACCAATCAGCTGTTATAGTAACCACAGAACATAAATACCATCTACCAACCAGCTGTTATAGTAACCACAGAACATAAATACCATCTACCAACCAATCTGTTTTAGAAACCATAGCAACTTCTCGCTGTGTACCCCCCCACTATACCTGAATGAGTGTATCTGCTAGATGTGTGAACCCCCCCCCCCCACTATACCTGAATGAGTGTCTCTGCTAGATTGTGTACCCCCCCCCCCCCCCCCCCCACTATACCTGAATGAGTGTCTCTGCTAGATGTGTGTACCCCCCCCCCCCCGTATACCTGAATGAGTATCTCTGCTAGATGTGTGTACCCCCCCCCCCCCCCACTATACCTGAATGAGTGTCTCTACTAGATGTGTGTACCCCCCCCTCCCCTATACCAGAATGAGTGTCTCTGCTAGATGTGTGTACCCCCCCCTCCCCTATACCTGAATGAGTGTCTCTGCTAGATGTGTGTACCCCCCCCCCCCCCTATACCTGAATGAGTGTCTCTACTAGATGTGTGTACCCCCCCCCCATACCTGAATGAGTGTCTCTACTAGATGTGTGTACCCCCCCCCCCCCCCACTATACCTGAATGAGTGTCTCTACTAGATGTGTGTACCCCCCCCATACCTGAATGAGTGTCTCTACTAGATGTGTGAACCCCCCCCCATACCTGAATGAGTGTCTCTGCTAGATGTGTGTACCCCCCCCCCCCCCACTATACCTGAATGAGTGTCTCTACTAGATTGTGTACCCCCCCCATACCTGAATGAGTGTCTCTGCTAGATGTGTGTACCCCCCCCCCCCACTATACCTGAATGAGTGTCTCTGCTAGATTGTGTACCCCCCCCTCCCATACCTGAATGAGTGTCTCTGCTAGATTGTGTACCCCCCCCCCCCCCCCCCCCCCCCATACCTGAATGAGTGTCTCTACTAGATGTGTGTACCCCCCACCTCAGTACCCTGGCCCTCCAGATGTTCCACAGCATCTAACCAGCGATGTGTGTGTGTGTGTGTGTGTGTGTGTGTGTGTGTGTGTGTGTGTGCATGTGTGTGTGTGTGTCTCTACTAGATGTGTGTACCCCCCCTCCCACCTCAGTACCCTGGCCCTCCAGAGGCTGCGGCCCCCCAGTAGTGTGGCGTGGGCGGAGTTCCTGAACGCCTCGGCCAATGGGAGGATGGAGAGAGACTTTGCTCTGCTGACTCTGACTGACTCTGAGCAGAGAGAACTGTACGAGGCTGCGCGCATCATTCAGAACGCCTTCAGACGATACAAGGTACAATATAAACCCTGAACCCTGGAGGCAGGAGCTATGCAGACACATCCTGTGTTACATTGGTTCATGTTCTCTGCAGGCTTCATTCATTCATGTTCTCCAGCCACTGTATTGCTGACGTCAAGACGATTTAACTACTTAATCTGTCTCTCTGTTCTCTCTCTCTGTTCTCTCTCTCTGTTCTCTCTCTCTGTTCTCTCTCTCTGTTCTCTCTATCTGTTCTCTCTCTGTTCTCTCTCTCTGTTCTCTCTCTGTTTTCTGTCTCTGTTCTCTCTCTGTTCTCTCTCTGTTCTCTCTCTGTTCTCTCTCTCTGTTCTCTCTCTCTGTTCTCTCTCTGCTCTCTCTCTCTGTTCTCTCTCTCTGTTTTCTGTCTCTGTTCTCTCTCTGTTCTCTCTCTGTTCTCTCTCTCTGTTCTCTCTGTTCTCTCTCTCTGTTCTCTCTCTGCTCTCTCTCTCTGTTCTCTCTCTCTGTTCTCTCTCTGTTCTCTCTCTGCTCTCTCTGTTCTCTCTCTCTGTTCTGTCTCTATGTTCTCTCTCTGTTTTCTCTCTGTTTTCTCTCTCTGTTCTCTCTATCTGTTCTCTCTCTCTGTTCTCTCTCTGTTTTCTGTCTCTGTTCTCTCTCTCTGTTCTCTCTCTTTGTTCTCTCTTTCTGTTCTCTCTCTGTTCTCTCTCTCTGTTCTCTGTCTCTGTTCTCTCTGTTCTCTCTCTCTGTTTTCTGTCTCTGTTTTCTCTCTCTGTTCTGTCTCTCTGTTCTCTCTCTCTGATCTCTCTTTCGGTTCTCTCTCTCTGTTCTCTCTCTCTGTTATCTCTCTCTGTTCCCTCTCTCTGTTCTCTCTCTCTGTTCTCTCTCTCTGTTTTCTGTCTTTGTTCTCTCTCTCGGTTCTCTCTCTGTTCTCTCTCTCTGTTCTCTCTCTCTGTTCTCTCTCTCTGTTCTCTCTCTCTGTTCTCTCTCTCTGTTTTCTGTATCTGTTCTCTCTCTCTGTTCTCTCTCTGTTCTCTCGCTCTGTTCTCTCTCTCTGTTCTCTCTCTGTTCTCTCGCTCTGTTCTCTCTCTCTGTTCTCTCTCTCTGTTTTCTGTCTCTGTTCTCTCTCTGTTCTCTCCCTCTGTTCTCTCTCTGTTCTCTCTGTTTTCTGTCTCTGTTCTCTCTCTGTTCTCTCTCTGTTCTGTCTCTCTGTTCTCTCTCTCTGTTCCCTCTCTGTTCTCTCTCTGTTCTCTCTCTTTTTTCTCTCTGTTCTCTCTCTGTTCTCTGTATCTGTTCTCTCTCTCTCTGTTCTCTCTCTGTTCTCTCGCTCTGTTCTCGCTCTGTTCTCTCTCTCTGTTCTCTCTCTCTGTTTTCTGTTTCTGTTCTCTCTCTCTGTTCTCTCTCTGTTCTCTCTCTCTGTTCTCTCTCGGTTCTCTCTCTGTACTCTCTCTCTGTTTTCTGTCTCTGTTCACTCTCTTTGTTCTCTCTCTGTTCTCTCTCTCTCTGTTTTCAGTCTCGGTTCTCTCTCTCTGTTCTCTCTCTCTGTTCTCTGTCTCTGTTTTCTGTGTCTGTTCTCTCTCTGTTCTCTCTCTCTGTTCTCTCTCTGTTCTCTCTCTCTCTGTTTTCTGTCTCTGTTCTATCTCTCTGTTCTGTCTCTCTGTTCTGTCTCTCTGTTCTCTCTCTGTTCTCTCTCTCCATTCTCTGTCTCTGTTCTCTCTCTCTGTTCTCTCTGTTCTCTCTCTCTCTGTTCTCTCTGTTCTCTCTCTCTGTTTTCTGTCTATGTTCTCTCTCTCTGTTTTCTGTCTCTGTTCTCTCTCTGTTCTCTCTCTCTGTTCTCTCTTTGTTCTCTCTCGGTTCTCTCTCTGTACTCTCTCTCTGTTTTCTGTCTCTGTTCTCTCTCTCTGTTCTCTCTCTCTCTGTTTTCTGTCTCTGTTCTATCTCTCTGTTCTGTCTCTCGGTTCTCTTTCTCGGTTCTCTCTCTCGGTTCTCTCTCTCTGTTCTCTCTCTCTGTTCTCTCTCTCTGTTCTCTGTCTCTGTTTTCTGTCTCTGTTCTCTCTCTGCTCTCTCTCTGTTCTCTCTCTGTTTTCTCTCTCTGATCTCTCTCTGTTCTCTCTCTCTGTTCTCTCTCTCTGTTCTCTCTCTCTGTTTTCTGTCTCTGTTCTCTATCTGTTCTCTCTGTTCTCTCTCTCCATTCTCTGTCTCTGTTCTCTCTCTCTCTGTTCTCTCTCTCTGTTTTCTGTCTCTGTTCTCTCTCTGTTCTCTCTCTCTGTTCTCTCTCGGTTCTCTCTCTCTGTTCTCTCTCTCTGTTCTCTCAGTCTGTTCTCTCTCTCTGTTCTCTCTCTCTGTTCCCTCTCTGTTCTCTGTCTCTGTTCTCTCTCTTTTTTCTCTCTGTTCTCTCTCTGTTCTCTGTATCTGTTCTCTCTCTCTCTGTTCTCTCTCTGTTCTCTCGCTCTGTTCTCGCTCTGTTCTCTCTCTCTGTTCTCTCTCTCTGTTTTCTGTTTCTGTTCTCTCTCTCTGTTCTCTCTCTGTTCTCTCTCGGTTCTCTCTCTGTACTCTCTCTCTGTTTTCTGTCTCTGTTCTCTCTCTCTGTTCTCTCTCTGTTCTCTCTCTCTCTGTTTTCTGTCTCGGTTCTCTCTCTCTGTTCTCTGTCTCTGTTTTCTGTGTCTGTTCTCTCTCTGTTCTCTCTCTCTGTTCTCTCTCTGTTCTCTCTCTCTCTGTTTTCTGTCTCTGTTCTATCTCTCTGTTCTGTCTCTCTGTTCTGTCTCTCTGTTCTCTCTGTTCTCTCTCTCCATTCTCTGTCTCTGTTCTCTCTCTCTGTTCTCTCTGTTCTCTCTCTCTCTGTTCTCTCTGTTCTCTCTCTCTGTTTTCTGTCTATGTTCTCTCTCTCTGTTTTCTGTCTCTGTTCTCTCTCTGTTCTCTCTCTCTGTTCTCTCTTTGTTCTCTCTCGGTTCTCTCTCTGTACTCTCTCTCTGTTTTCTGTCTCTGTTCTCTCTCTCTGTTCTCTCTCTGTTCTCTCTCTCTCTGTTTTCTGTCTCTGTTCTATCTCTCTGTTCTGTCTCTCGGTTCTCTTTCTCGGTTCTCTCTCTCGGTTCTCTCTCTCTGTTCTCTCTCTCTGTTCTCTCTCTCTGTTCTCTGTCTCTGTTTTCTGTCTCTGTTCTCTCTCTGCTCTCTCTCTGTTCTCTCTCTGTTTTCTCTCTCTGATCTCTCTCTGTTCTCTCTCTCTGTTCTCTCTCTCTGTTTTCTGTCTCTGTTCTCTATCTGTTCTCTCTGTTCTCTCTCTCCATTCTCTGTCTCTGTTCTCTCTCTCTCTGTTCTCTCTCTCTGTTTTCTGTCTCTGTTCTCTCTCTGTTCTCTCTCGGTTCTCTCTCTCTGTTCTCTCTCGGTTCTCTCTCTGTTCTCTCAGTCTGTTCTCTCTCTGTTCTCTCTCTCTGTTCCCTCTCTGTTCTCTGTCTCTGTTCTCTCTCTTTTTTCTCTCTGTTCTCTCTCTGTTCTCTGTATCTGTTCTCTCTCTCTCTGTTCTCTCTCTGTTCTCTCGCTCTGTTCTCGCTCTGTTCTCTCTCTCTGTTCTCTCTCTCTGTTTTCTGTTTCTGTTCTCTCTCTCTGTTCTCTCTCTGTTCTCTCTCGGTTCTCTCTCTGTACTCTCTCTCTGTTTTCTGTCTCTGTTCTCTCTCTCTGTTCTCTCTCTGTTCTCTCTCTCTCTGTTCTCTCTCTGTTCTCTCTCTCTCTGTTTTCTGTCTCTGTTCTATCTCTCTGTTCTGTCTCTCTGTTCTGTCTCTCTGTTCTCTCTGTTCTCTCTCTCCATTCTCTGTCTCTGTTCTCTCTCTCTGTTCTCTCTGTTCTCTCTCTCTCTGTTCTCTCTGTTCTCTCTCTCTGTTTTCTGTCTATGTTCTCTCTCTCTGTTTTCTGTCTCTGTTCTCTCTCTGTTCTCTCTCTCTGTTCTCTCTTTGTTCTCTCTCGGTTCTCTCTCTGTACTCTCTCTCTGTTTTCTGTCTCTGTTCTCTCTCTCTGTTCTCTCTCTGTTCTCTCTCTCTCTGTTTTCTGTCTCTGTTCTATCTCTCTGTTCTGTCTCTCGGTTCTCTTTCTCGGTTCTCTCTCTCGGTTCTCTCTCTCTGTTCTCTCTCTCTGTTCTCTCTCTCTGTTCTCTGTCTCTGTTTTCTGTCTCTGTTCTCTCTCTGCTCTCTCTCTGTTCTCTCTCTGTTTTCTCTCTCTGATCTCTCTCTGTTCTCTCTCTCTGTTCTCTCTCTCTGTTTTCTGTCCCTGTTCTCTATCTGTTCTCTCTGTTCTCTCTCTCCATTCTCTGTCTCTGTTCTCTCTCTCTCTGTTCTCTCTCTCTGTTTTCTGTCTCTGTTCTCTCTCTGTTCTCTCTCTCTGTTCTCTCTCGGTTCTCTCTCTCGGTTCTCTCTCTCTGTTCTCTCTCGGTTCTCTCTCTCTGTTCTCTCAGTCTGTTCTCTGTCTGTTCTCTCTCTCTGTTCTCTCTCTCTCTGTTCTCTGTCTCTGTTCTCTGTCTCTGTTCTCTGTCTCGGTTCTCTCTCTCTGTTCTGTCTCTCTGTTCTCTCTCTCTGTTCTCTCTCTGTTTTCTGTCTCTGTTCTCTCTCTCTGTTCTCTCTCTGTTCTCTCTCTCTCTGCTCTCTCTCTGTTCTCTCTGTTCTATCTCTCTCTCTGTTTTCTGTCTCTGTTCTCTCTCTCTGTTCTCTCTCTGTTCTCTCTCTGTTCTCTCTCTGTTCTCTCTCTCTGTTCTCTCTCTCTGTTCTCTCGCTCTATTCTCTTTCTGTTCTCTCTCTCTCTGTTCTCTCTCTGTTCTCTCTCTCTGTTCTCTGTCTCTGTTCTCTCTCTCTGTTTTTTGTCTCAATTCTCTCTCTTTGTTCTCTCTCTGTTCTCTCTCTGTTCTCTCTCTCTCTGTTCTCTAGAGAAGGCATAATGCTCTTACTTCCAGTTATTGACAGCGCTGCCGGAGAAATATGTTGATGATTTAAATGTACTCCATGCCTGTACAGTAGATAATGTAAATGTACTCCATACCGGTACGGTTGATAATGTCTCTAGCCCACAAGCAACTGTAACAACTAAAATACCATTTGTGGACCTAACAGTGTTCCCTGGGCGACCTAACAGTGTTCCCTGGGCGACCTAAAAGTGTTCCCTGGGCGACCTAACAGTGTTCCCTGGGCGACCTAACAGTGTTCCCTGGGGAGCTAACAGTGTTTCCTGGGGACCTAACAGTGTTCCCTGGGCGACCTAACAGTGTTCCCTGAGCGACCTAACAGTGTTCCCTGGGCGACCTAACAGTGTTCCCTGGGCGACCTAACAGTGTTCCCTGGGGGTCCTAACAGTGGGGAGCTAACAGTGTTCCCTGGGCGACCTAACAGTGTTCCCTGGGGAGCTAACAGTGTTTCCTGGGGACCTAACAGTGTTCCCTGGGCGACCTAACAGTGGGGACCTAACAGTGGGGACCTAACAGTGTTCTCTGGGGACCTAACAGTGGGGACCTAACAGTGGGGGTCCTAACAGTGGGGACCTAACAGTGGGGAGCTAACAGTGTTCCCTGGGGACCTAACAGTGGGGGAGCTAACAGTGTTCCCTGGGGACCTAACAGTGTTCCCTGGGCGACCTAACAGTGTTCCCTGGGCGACCTAACAGTGTTCCCTGGGCGACCTAACAGTGGTCCCTGGGCGACCTAACAGTGGGGACCTAACAGTGTTCCCTGGGGAGCTAACAGTGGGGGACCTAACAGTCGGGGACCTAACAGTGGGGAGCTAACAGTGTTCCCTGGGGAGCTAACAGTGGGGGACCTAACAGTGTTCCCTGGGGTCCTAACAGTGGGGGACCTAACAGTGGGGGACCTAACAGTGTTCCCTGGGGACCTAACAGTGTTCCCTGGGCGACCTAACAGTGGGGACCTAACAGTGTTCCCTGGGCGACCTAACAGTGGGGACCTAACAGTGTTCCCTGGGGACATAACAGTGTTCCCTGGGGACCTAACAGTGTTCCCTGGGGAGCTAACAGTGTTCCCTGGGCAGCTAACAGTGTTTCCTGGGGACCTTACAGTGTTCCCTGGGGGACCTAACAGTGGGGACCTAACAGTGTTCCCTGGGGACCTAACAGTGTTCCCTGGGGAGCTAACAGTGTTCCCTGGGCGACCTAACAGTGGGGACCTAACAGTGTTCCCTGGGCGACCTAACAGTGGGGACCTAACAGTGTTCCCTGGGGACATAACAGTGTTCCCTGGGGACCTAACAGTGTTCCCTGGGGAGCTAACAGTGTTCCCTGGGCAGCTAACAGTGTTTCCTGGGGACCTTACAGTGTTCCCTGGGGGACCTAACAGTGGGGACCTAACAGTGTTCCCTGGGGACCTAACAGTGGGGACCTAACAGTGTTCCTTGGGGGTCCTAACAGTGGTGACCTAACAGTGTTCCTTGGGGGTCCTAACAGTGGGGGACCTAACAGTGGGGAGCTAACAGTGTTCCCTGGGGACCTAACAGTGGGGGAGCTAACAGTGTTCCCTGGGGGACCTAACAGTGGGGACCTAACAGTGTTCCTTGGGGGTCCTAACAGTGGGGACCTAACAGTGGGGAGCTAACAGTGTTCCCTGGGGACCTAACAGTGGGGGAGCTAACAGTGTTCCCTGGGGAGCTAACAGTGGGGGACCTAACAGTGGGGGACCTAACAGTGGGGAGCTAACAGTGTTCCCTGGGGAGCTAACAGTGGGGGACCTAACAGTGTTCCCTGGGGACCTAACAGTGGGGGAGCTAACAGTGTTCCCTGGGGGACCTAACAGTGGGGGACCTAACAGTGGGGACCTAACAGTGTTCCCTGGGGGACCTAACAGTAGGGGACCTAACAGTGTTCCTTGGGGGTCCTAACAGTGGGGACCTAACAGTGGGGAGCTAACAGTGTTCCCTGGGGACCTAACAGTGGGGGACCTAACAGTGGGGCCCTAACAGTGGGGGTCCTAACAGTGGGGACCTAACAGTGGGGGACCTAACAGTGGGGGACCTAACAGTGGGGACCTAACAGTGGGGACCTAACAGTGGGGACCTAACAGTGGGGGACCTAACAGTGGGGACCTAACAGTGGGGGTCCTAACAGTGGGGACCTAACAGTGGGGGAGCTAACAGTGGGGACCTAACAGTGGGGACCTAACAGTGGGGACCTAACAGTGGGGGACCTAACAGTGTTCCCTGGGGGACCTAACAGTGGGGCCCTAACAGTGGGGGTCCTAACAGTGGGGACCTAACAGTGGGGGACCTAACAGTGGGGACCTAACAGTGGGGACCTAACAGTGGGGACCTAACAGTGGGGGACCTAACAGTGGGGACCTAACAGTGGGGGTCCTAACAGTGGGGACCTAACAGTGGGGGAGCTAACAGTGTTCCCTGGGGGACCTAACAGTGGGGACCTAACAGTGGGGACCTAACAGTGGGGACCTAACAGTGGGGGACCTAACAGTGGGGGTCCTAACAGTGGGGACCTAACAGTGGGGGAGCTAACAGTGTTCCCTGGGGGACCTAACAGTGGGGACCTAACAGTGGGGACCTAACAGTGGGGACCTAACAGTGGGGACCTAACAGTGGGGACCTAACAGTGGGGACCTAACAGTGGGGACCTAACAGTGGGGGACCTAAAAGTGGGGACCTAACAGTGGGTGTCCTAACAGTGGGGACCTAACAGTGGGGGAGCTAACAGTGTTCCCTGGGGGACCTAACAGTGGGGGACCTAACAGTGTTCCCTGGGGGACCTAATAGTGGGGACCTAACAGTGTTCCCTGGGGGACCTAATAATGTTCCCTGGGTAGCTAACAGTGTTTCCTGGGGGCCTAACAGTGTTCCCTGGGGACCTAACAATGTTCCCTGGGGAGCTAAGTGTTTCCCGGGGGACCTAACAGTGGGGGACCTAACAGTGTTCCCTGGGGGACCTAACAGTGGGAAGCTAACAGTGTTCCCTGGGGGACCTAACATTGGGGATCTAACATTTTTCCCTGGGGGACCTAACAATGTTCCCTGGGGGACCTAACAGTGGGGACCTAACAGTGTTCCCTGGGGGTCCTAACAGTGGGGACCTAACAGTGCGGAGCTAACAGTGTTCCCTGGTGACCTAACAGTGGGGGACCTAACAGTGTTCCATGGGGACCTAAAAATGTTCCCTGGGGAGCTAACAGTGTTTCCTGGGGACCTAACAGTGGGGACCTAACAGTGGGGAGCTAACAGTGTTCGCTGGGGAGCTAACAGTGTTCACTGGGGGACCTAACAGTGGGGACCTAACAGTGGGGACCTAACAGTGGGGACCTAACAGTGGGGGACCTAACAGTGGGGAGCTGACAGTGTTCCCTGGGGGACCTAACAGTGGGGACCTAACAGTGTTCCCTGGAGGTCCTAACAGTGGGGACCTAACAGTGGGGAGCTAACAGTGTTCCCTGGGGACCTAACAGTGTTCCATGGGGGACCTAATAATGTCCCTGGGGAGCTAACAGTGTTTCCTGGGGGACCTAAAGTGGGGGACCTAACAGTGTTCCCTGGGGGACCTAACAGTGTTCCCTGGGGGACCTAACAGTGGGGACCTAACAGTGTTCCCTGGAGGTCCTAACAGTGGGGACCTAACAGTGGGGAGCTAACAGTGTTCCCTGGGGACCTAACAGTGTTCCATGGGGGACCTAATAATGTCCCTGGGGAGCTAACAGTGTTTCCTGGGGGACCTAAAGTGGGGGACCTAATAATGTCCCTGGGGACCTAACAGTGTTCCCTGGGGGACCTAACAGTGGGGAGCTAACAGTGTTCCCTGGGGGACCTTACAGTGGGGAGCTAACAGTGTTCCCTGGGGACCTAACAGTGTTCCCTGGGGGACCTAACAGTGGGGACCTAACAGTGTTCCCTGGGGGTCCTAACAGTGGGGAGCTAACAGTGTTCTCTGGGGACCAAACAGTGTTTCCTGGGGGACCTAACAATGTTCCCTGGGGAGCTAACAGTGTTTCCTGGGGACCTAACAGTGTTTCCTGGGGACCTAACAGTGTTCCCTGGGGACCTAACAATGTTCCCTGGGGAGCTAACAGTGTTTCCTGGGGGACCTAACAGTGGGGGACCTAACAGTGGGGAGCTAACAGTGTTCCCTGGGGACCTAACAGTGTTCCCTGGGGGACCTAACAGTGGGGACCTAACAGTGTTCCCTGGGGGACCTAACAGTGGGGGACCTAACACTGTTCCCTGGGGGACCTAACAGTGGGGACCTAACAGTGTTCCCTGGGGGGCCTAACACTGTTCCCTGGGGGACCTAACGGTGGGGACCTAACAGTGTTCCCTGGGGGACCTAACAGTGGGGAGCTAACAGTGTTCCCTGGGGACCTAACAGTGTTCCCTGGTGACCTAACCTGAAGCTGATCATATTCTCTCTCCCTCCCTCCTAAATGCTGATCTTATTCTCTCTGTCCAGGGTCGGAGGTTGAAGGAACAGCAGGACATGGCAGCAGCCGTCATCCAACGATGCTACAGGAAGTACAAGCAGGTAGAGACACGCCCCTTTACCCAGCACACACTTCTTTACCTCCAAACCCCAGAGGTTTCCCTGATCTCTAACCCCTGTCCTCTGACTGGAGAGGAGGCAGAGTCGCTGTCGCTGTCCTGCTGCTTGTGACATGCTGTGTGTGTCAACAACACTAATAGTCCACTCTCTTTGTCCTCTCATCTACCGTATCTCTCTTTCTCCACGCCTCCTTCCCTCTCTCCATCCCTCCATCTCTCTCTCTCTCTCTGATATTATCATGCTAGCTAACATGGATAGCTCTGAAGGTAACGTGTCTAACCTCTGATTGTCTCTACTGTCATTCACTAAAGGCTTTGTGTAGATTGTGTCTCTGCATTTGGCGTGTGGAACCTGTGTGGGTATGTGCTTTAGGCTGGAGTGAAAGAGGAGTGTGTGCTGTGTCCTTAAATGTATGTTTATATGTGTTCAAGAAGATGTGTAACTCTCCCTCCCCTTTTCTTCAACCCTCTCCTCCCCTCCCCCTCTCCTCCCTCCTTCCCTCTCCTCTCCTCTCTCCCTCTCCTCTCTACCCCCTGTCCCTCTATCTCCCTCTTTCTCTCTTTCTCTCTCCCTCCCTCCCTCCCTCCCTCCCTCCCTCCCTCCCTCCCTCCCTTCCTCTCTCTCTCTCTCTCGCTCGCTCCCTCTCCTCTCCTCTCCTCTCCTCTCCTCTCCTCTGTCAGTATGCTCTGTATAAAAGGATGACTCAGGCAGCGATACTGATCCAGTCTAAGTTCCGTAGTTACTATGAGCAGAAGAAATTCCAGCAGTCTAGACGGGCTGCGGTTCTGATCCAACAGTACTACCGCAGCTATAAGGAGTATGAACGCCTCAAACAGGGACCCAGAGGGTCCGGATCACACAATCCAAAACTGAAGTAGGTGGTACCGGCTCGGAAACCAGCATCTTAACCATTAACAAGGCAAAAAGGTGGTTCCCTATTGGTACGAAGGGTTTAGTTCATCATTTAAACTGTCCAGCCCACTTGGGATTATAAAACACTGTATTTATAGTTTATAGTTTAAAATGTCCAGCCCACATGGGATTATAAAACACTGTGTTTATAGTTTATAGTTTAAACTGTCCAGCCCACATGGGATTATAAAACACTGTGTTTATAGTTTATAGTTTAAAATGTCCAGCCCACATGGGATTATAAAACACTGTGTTTATAGTTTATAGTTTAAACTGTCCAGCCCACATGGGATTATAAAACACTGTGTTTATAGTTTAAAATGTCCAGCCCATTTGGGATTATAAAACACTGTGTTTATAGTTTATAGTTTATAATGTCCAGCCCACATGGGATTATAAAACACTGTGTTTATAGTTTAAACTGTCCAGCCCTCATGGGATTATAAAACACTGTGTTTATAGTTTAAAATGTCCAGCCCACATGGGATTATAAAACACTGTGTTTATAGTTTAAAATGTCCAGCCAACATTTGATTATAAAACACTGTGTTTATAGTTTAAAATGTCCAGCCCACATGGGATTATAAAACACTGTGTTTATAGTTTAAAATGTCCAGCCCACATGGGATTATAAAACACTGTGTTTATAGTTTAAAATGTTCAGCCCACATGGGATTATAAAACACTGTGTTCATAGTTTAAACTGTCCAGCCCACATGGGATTATAAAACACTGTTCATAGTTTAAATTGTCCAGCCCACATGGGATTATAAAACACTGTGTTTATAGTTTAAAATGTCCAGCCCACATGGGATTATAAACCACTGTGTTTATAGTTTAAAATGTCCAGCCCACATGGGATTATAAAACACTGTGTTTATAGTTTAAACTGTCCAGCCCACATGGGATTATAAAACACTGTGTTTATAGTTTATAGTTTAAAATGTCCAGCCCACATGGGATTATAAACCACTGTGTTTATAGTTTAAAATGTCCAGCCCACATGGGATTATAAACCACTGTATTTATAGTTTATAGTTTAAAATGTCCAGCCCACATGGGATTATAAACCACTGTGTTTATAGTTTAAAATGTCCAGCCCTCATGGGATTATAAAACACTGTGTTTATAGTTTAAAATGTCCAGCCCACATGGGATTATAAAATACTGTGTTTATAGTCTAAAATGTCCAGCCCACATGGGATTATAAAACACTGTGTTCATAGTTTATATTTAAAATGTCCAGCCCACATGGGATTATAAAACACTGTGTTTATAGTTTATAGTTTAAACTGTCCAGCCCTCATGGGATTATAAAACACTGTGTTTATAGTTTAAAATGTCCAGCCCACATGGGATTATAAAACACTGTGTTTATAGTTTAAAATGTCCAGCCCATTTGGGATTATAAAACACTGTGTTTATAGTTTATAGTTTAAAATGTCCAGCCCACATGGGATTATAAAACACTGTGTTTATAGTTTAAACTGTCCAGCCCTCATGGGATTATAAAACACTGTGTTTATAGTTTAAAATGTCCAGCCCACATGGGATTATAAAACACTGTGTTTATAGTTTAAAATGTCCAGCCAACATTTGATTATAAAACACTGTGTTTATAGTTTAAAATGTCCAGCCCACATGGGATTATAAAACACTGTGTTTATAGTTTAAAATGTCCAGCCCACATGGGATTATAAAACACTGTGTTTATAGTTTAAAATGTCCAGCCCACATGGGATTATAAAACACTGTGTTTATAGTTTAAAATGTCCAGCCCACATGGGATTATAAAACACGGTATTTATAGTTTATAGTTTAAAATGTCCAGCCCTCATGGGATTATAAAACACTGTGTTTATAGTTTAAAATGTCCAGCCCACATGGGATTATAAAACACTGTGTTTATAGTTTAAAATGTCCAGCCCACATGGGATTATAAAACACTGTGTTTATAGTTTAAAATGTCCAGCCCACATGGGATTATAAAACACTGTGTTTATAGTTTAAAATGTCCAGCCCTCATGGGATTATAAAACACTGTGTTTATAGTTTATAGTTTAAACTGTCCAGCCCTCATGGGATTATAAAACACTGTGTTTATAGTTTAAAATGTCCAGCCCACATGGGATTATAAAACACTGTGTTTATAGTTTAAAATGTCCAGCCCACATGGGATTATAAAACACTGTGTTTATAGTTTAAAATGTTCAGCCCACATGGGATTATAAAACACTGTGTTCATAGTTTAAACTGTCCAGCCCACATGGGATTATAAAACACTGTTCATAGTTTAAATTGTCCAGCCCACATGGGATTATAAAACACTGTGTTTATAGTTTAAAATGTCCAGCCCACATGGGATTATAAACCACTGTGTTTATAGTTTAAAATGTCCAGCCCACATGGGATTATAAAACACTGTTCATAGTTTAAACTGTCCAGCCCACATGGGATTATAAAACACTGTGTTTATAGTTTATAGTTTAAAATGTCCAGCCCACATGGGATTATAAACCACTGTGTTTATAGTTTAAAATGTCCAGCCCTCATGGGATTATAAAACACTGTGTTTATAGTTTAAAATGTCCAGCCCACATGGGATTATAAAATACTGTGTTTATAGTCTAAAATGTCCAGCCCACATGGGATTATAAAACACTGTGTTCATAGTTTATATTTAAAATGTCCAGCCCACATGGGATTATAAACCACTGTGTTTATAGTTTAAAATGTCCAGCCCTCATGGGATTATAAAACACTGTGTTTATAGTTTAAAATGTCCAGCCCACATGGGATTATAAAATACTGTGTTTATAGTCTAAAATGTCCAGCCCACATGGGATTATAAAACACTGTGTTCATAGTTTATATTTAAAATGTCCAGCCCACATGGGATTATAAAACACTGTGTTTATAGTTTATAGTTTAAACTGTCCAGCCCTCATGGGATTATAAAACACTGTGTTTATAGTTTAAAATGTCCAGCCCACATGGGATTATAAAACACTGTGTTTATAGTTTAAAATGTCCAGCCCACATGGGATTATAAAACACTGTGTTTATAGTTTAAAATGTCCAGCCCACATGGGATTATAAAACACTGTGTTTATAGTTTAAAATGTCCAGCCCACATGGGATTATAAAACACTGTGTTCATAGTTTAAACTGTCCAGCCCACATGGGATTATAAAACACTGTTCATAGTTTAAATTGTCCAGCCCACATGGGATTATAAAACACTGTGTTTATAGTTTATAGTTTAAAATGTCCAGCCCACATGGGATTATAAACCACTGTGTTTATAGTTTAAAATGTCCAGCCCACATGGGATTATAAAACACTGTTCATAGTTTAAACTGTCCAGCCCACATGGGATTATAAAACACTGTGTTTATAGTTTATAGTTTAAAATGTCCAGCCCACATGGGATTATAAACCACTGTGTTTATAGTTTAAAATGTCCAGCCCACATGGGATTATAAACCACTGTATTTATAGTTTATAGTTTAAAATGTCCAGCCCACATGGGATTATAAACCACTGTGTTTATAGTTTAAAATGTCCAGCCCTCATGGGATTATAAAACACTGTGTTTATAGTTTATAGTTTAAAATGTCCAGCCCACATGGTATATAAAATACTGTGTTTATAGTCTAAAATGTCCAGCCCACATGGGATTATAAAACACTGTGTTTATAGTTTAAAATGTCCAGCCCACATGGGATTATAAAACACTGTGTTCATAGTTTATATTTAAAATGTCCAGCCCACATGGGATTATAAAACACTGTGTTTATAGTTTAAAATGTCCAGCCCACATGGGATTATAAAACACTGTGTTTATAGTTTAAAATGTCCAGCCCACATGGGATTATAAAACACTGTGTTTATAGTTTATAGTTTAAAATGTCCAGCCCACATAGGATTATAAAACACTGTGTTTATAGTCTAAAATGTCCAGCCCACATGGGATTATAAAACACTGTGTCTATAGTTTAAAATGTCCAGCCCACATGGGATTATAAAACACTGTGTTTATAGTTTAAAATGTCCAGCCCACATGGGATTATAAACCACTGTATTTATAGTTTATAGTTTAAAATGTCCAGCCCACATGGGATTATAAACCACTGTGTTTATAGTTTAAAATGTCCAGCCCACATGGGATTATAATACACTGTATTTATAGTTTATAGTTTAAAATGTCCAGCCCACATGGGATTATAAACCACTGTGTTTATAGTTTAAAATGTCCAGCCCACTTGGGATTATAAAACACTGTGTTTATAGTTTAAAATGTCCAGCCCACATGGGATTATAAAACACTGTGTTTATAGTTTAAAATGTCCAGCCCACATGGGATTATAAACCACTGTGTTTATAGTTTAAAATGTCCAGCCCACATGGGATTATAAACCACTGTGTTTATAGTTTAAAATGTCCAGCCCTCATGGGATTATAAAACACTGTGTTTATAGTTTAAAATGTCCAGCCCACATGGGATTATAAACCACTGTGTTTATAGTTTAAAATGTCCAGCCCACATGGGATTATAAACCACTGTGTTTATAGTTTAAAATGTCCAGCCCACATGGGATTATAAAATACTGTGTTTATAGTTTATATTTAAAATGTCCAGCCCACATAGGATTATAAAACACTGTGTTTATAGTTTAAAATGTCCGGCCCTCATGGGATTATAAAACACTGTGTTTATAGTTTAAAATGTCCAGCCCATTTGGGATTATAAAACACTGTGTTTATAGTTTATAGTTTAAAATGTCCAGCCCACATAGGATTATAAAACACTGTGTTTATAGTCTAAAATGTCCAGCCCACATGGGATTATAAAACACTGTGTTTATAGTTTAAAATGTCCAGCCCACATGGGATTATAAAACACTGTGTTTATAGTTTATAGTTTAAAATGTCCAGCCCACATGGGATTATAAAACACTGTTCATAGTTTAAACTGTCCGGCCCTCATGGGATTATAAAACACTGTGTTTATAGTCTAAAATGTCCAGCCCACATGGGATTATAATACATTGTGTTTATAGTCTAAAATGTCCAGCCCACATGGGATTATAAAACACTGTGTTTATAGTCTAAAATGTCCAGCCCACATGGGATTATAAAACACTGTGTTTATAGTTTAAAATGTCCAGCCCACATGGGATAATAAAACACTGTGTTTATAGTTTAAAATGTCCAGCCCACATGGGATTATAAAACACTGTGTTTATAGTCTAAAATGTCCAGCCCACATGGGATTATAAACCACTGTGTTTATAGTTTAAAATGTCCAGCCCACTTGGGATTATAAAACACTGTGTTTATAGTTTAAAATGTCCAGCCCACATGGGATTATAAAACACTGTGTTTATAGTTTAAAATGTCCAGCCCACATGGGATTATAAAACACTGTGTTTATAGTTTAAAATGTCCAGCCCACATGGGATTATAAACCACTGTGTTTATAGTTTAAAATGTCCAGCCCTCATGGGATTATAAAACACTGTGTTTATAGTTTATAGTTTAAAATGTCCAGCCCACATGGTATATAAAATACTGTGTTTATAGTCTAAAATGTCCAGCCCACATGGGATTATAAAACACTGTGTTTATAGTTTAAAATGTCCAGCCCACATGGGATTATAAAACACTGTGTTCATAGTTTATATTTAAAATGTCCAGCCCACATGGGATTATAAAACACTGTGTTTATAGTTTAAAATGTCCAGCCCACATGGGATTATAAAACACTGTGTTTATAGTTTAAAATGTCCAGCCCACATGGGATTATAAAACACTGTGTTTATAGTTTATAGTTTAAAATGTCCAGCCCACATAGGATTATAAAACACTGTGTTTATAGTCTAAAATGTCCAGCCCACATGGGATTATAAAACACTGTGTCTATAGTTTAAAATGTCCAGCCCACATGGGATTATAAAACACTGTGTTTATAGTTTAAAATGTCCAGCCCACATGGGATTATAAACCACTGTATTTATAGTTTATAGTTTAAAATGTCCAGCCCACATGGGATTATAAACCACTGTGTTTATAGTTTAAAATGTCCAGCCCACATGGGATTATAATACACTGTATTTATAGTTTATAGTTTAAAATGTCCAGCCCACATGGGATTATAAACCACTGTGTTTATAGTTTAAAATGTCCAGCCCACTTGGGATTATAAAACACTGTGTTTATAGTTTAAAATGTCCAGCCCACATGGGATTATAAAACACTGTGTTTATAGTTTAAAATGTCCAGCCCACATGGGATTATAAACCACTGTGTTTATAGTTTAAAATGTCCAGCCCACATGGGATTATAAACCACTGTGTTTATAGTTTAAAATGTCCAGCCCTCATGGGATTATAAAACACTGTGTTTATAGTTTAAAATGTCCAGCCCACATGGGATTATAAACCACTGTGTTTATAGTTTAAAATGTCCAGCCCACATGGGATTATAAACCACTGTGTTTATAGTTTAAAATGTCCAGCCCACATGGGATTATAAAATACTGTGTTTATAGTTTATATTTAAAATGTCCAGCCCACATAGGATTATAAAACACTGTGTTTATAGTTTAAAATGTCCGGCCCTCATGGGATTATAAAACACTGTGTTTATAGTTTAAAATGTCCAGCCCATTTGGGATTATAAAACACTGTGTTTATAGTTTATAGTTTAAAATGTCCAGCCCACATAGGATTATAAAACACTGTGTTTATAGTCTAAAATGTCCAGCCCACATGGGATTATAAAACACTGTGTTTATAGTTTAAAATGTCCAGCCCACATGGGATTATAAAACACTGTGTTTATAGTTTATAGTTTAAAATGTCCAGCCCACATGGGATTATAAAACACTGTTCATAGTTTAAACTGTCCGGCCCTCATGGGATTATAAAACACTGTGTTTATAGTCTAAAATGTCCAGCCCACATGGGATTATAATACATTGTGTTTATAGTCTAAAATGTCCAGCCCACATGGGATTATAAAACACTGTGTTTATAGTCTAAAATGTCCAGCCCACATGGGATTATAAAACACTGTGTTTATAGTTTAAAATGTCCAGCCCACATGGGATAATAAAACACTGTGTTTATAGTTTAAAATGTCCAGCCCACATGGGATTATAAAACACTGTGTTTATAGTTTAAAATGTCCAGCCCACATGGGATTATAAAACACTGTGTTTATAGTTTAAAATGTCCAGCCCACATGGGATTATAAACCACTGTGTTTATAGTTTAAAATGTCCAGCCCACTTGGGATTATAAAACACTGTGTTTATAGTTTAAAATGTCCAGCCCACATGGGATTATAAAACACTGTGTTTATAGTTTAAAATGTCCAGCCCACATAGGATTATAAAACACTGTGTTTATAGTTTAAAATGTCCAGCCCACATGGGATTATAAACCACTGTGTTTATAGTTTAAAATGTCCAGCCCACATGGGATTATAAACCACTGTGTTTATAGTTTAAAATGTCCAGCCCACATGGGATTATAAAATACTGTGTTTATAGTTTATATTTAAAATGTCCAGCCCACATAGGATTATAAAACACTGTGTTTATAGTTTAAAATGTCCGGCCCTCATGGGATTATAAAACACTGTGTTTATAGTTTAAAATGTCCAGCCCATTTGGGATTATAAAACACTGTGTTTATAGTTTAAAATGTCCAGCCCACATGGGATTATAAAACACTGTGTTTATAGTTTAAAATGTCCAGCCCATTTGGGATTATAAAACACTGTGTTTATAGTTTAAAATGTCCGGCCCTCATGGGATTATAAAACACTGTGTTTATATTTAAAATGTCCAGCCCACATAGGATTATAAAACACTGTGTTTATAGTTTAAAATGTCCAGCCCACATGGGATTATAAAACACTGTGTTTATAGTTTAAAATGTCCAGCCCATTTGGGATTATAAAACACTGTGTTTATAGTTTATAGTTTAAAATGTCCAGCCCACATAGGATTATAAAACACTGTGTTTATAGTCTAAAATGTCCAGCCCACATGGCATTATAAAACACTGTGTTTATAGTTTAAAATGTCCAGCCCACATGGGATTATAAAACACTGTGTTTATAGTTTATAGTTTAAAATGTCCAGCCCACATGGGATTATAAACCACTGTGTTTATAGTTTAAAATGTCCAGCCCACTTGGGATTATAAAACACTGTGTTTATAGTTTAAAATGTCCAGCCCACATGGGATTATAAAATACTGTGTTTATAGTTTATATTTAAAATGTCCAGCCCACATAGGATTATAAAACACTGTGTTTATATTTAAAATTTCCAGCCCACATGGGATTATAAAACACTGTGTTTATAGTTTAAAATGTCCAGCCCACATAGGATTATAAAACACTGTGTTTATAGTTTAAAATGTCCAGCCCACATGGGATTATAAACCACTGTGTTTATAGTTTAAAATGTCCAGCCCACATGGGATTATAAACCACTGTGTTTATAGTTTAAAATGTCCAGCCCACATGGGATTATAAAATACTGTGTTTATAGTTTATATTTAAAATGTCCAGCCCACATAGGATTATAAAACACTGTGTTTATAGTTTAAAATGTCCGGCCCTCATGGGATTATAAAACACTGTGTTTATAGTTTAAAATGTCCAGCCCATTTGGGATTATAAAACACTGTGTTTATAGTTTAAAATGTCCAGCCCACATGGGATTATAAAACACTGTGTTTATAGTTTAAAATGTCCAGCCCATTTGGGATTATAAAACACTGTGTTTATAGTTTAAAATGTCCGGCCCTCATGGGATTATAAAACACTGTGTTTATATTTAAAATGTCCAGCCCACATAGGATTATAAAACACTGTGTTTATAGTTTAAAATGTCCAGCCCACATGGGATTATAAAACACTGTGTTTATAGTTTAAAATGTCCAGCCCATTTGGGATTATAAAACACTGTGTTTATAGTTTATAGTTTAAAATGTCCAGCCCACATAGGATTATAAAACACTGTGTTTATAGTCTAAAATGTCCAGCCCACATGGCATTATAAAACACTGTGTTTATAGTTTAAAATGTCCAGCCCACATGGGATTATAAAACACTGTGTTTATAGTTTATAGTTTAAAATGTCCAGCCCACATGGGATTATAAAACACTGTTCATAGTTTAAACTGTCCGGCCCTCATGGGATTATAAAACACTGTGTTTATAGTCTAAAATGTCCAGCCCACATGGGATTATAATACATTGTGTTTATAGTCTAAAATGTCCAGCCCACATGGGATTATAAAACACTGTGTTTATAGTTTATATTTAAAATGTCCAGCCCACATGGGATTATAAAACACTGTGTTTATAGTTTATAGTTTAAAATGTCCAGCCCACATGGGATTATAAAACACTGTGTTTATAGTTTATAGTTTAAAATGTCCAGCCCACATGGGATTATAAAACACTGTTCATAGTTTAAACTGTCCGGCCCTCATGGGATTATAAAACACTGTGTTTATAGTCTAAAATGTCCAGCCCACATGGGATTATAATACATTGTGTTTATAGTCTAAAATGTCCAGCCCACATGGGATTATAAAACACTGTGTTTATAGTTTATATTTAAAATGTCCAGCCCACATGGGATTATAAAACACTGTGTTTATAGTTTATAGTTTAAAATGTCCAGCCCACATGGGATTATAAAACACTGTGTTTATAGTTTAAAATGTCCAGCCCACATGGGATTATAAAACACTGTGTTTATAGTTTAAAATGTCCAGCCCACATGGGATTATAAAACACTGTGTTTATAGTTTAAAATGTCCAGCCCACATGGGATTATAAACCACTGTGTTTATAGTTTAAAATGTCTAGCCCACATGGGATTATAAACCACTGTGTTTATAGTTTAAAATGTCCAGCCCATTTGGGATTATAAAACACTGTGTTTATAGTTTATAGTTTAAAATGTCCAGCCCACATGGGATTATAAAACACTGTGTTTATAGTTTAAAATGTCCAGCCCACATGGGATTATAAAACACTGTGTTTATAGTTTATAGTTTAAACTGTCCAGCCCTCATGGGATTATAAACCACTGTGTTTATAGTTTAAAATGTCCAGCCCACATGGGATTATAAAACACTGTGTTTATAGTTTATAATGTCCAGCCCACATGGGATTATAAAACACTGTGTTTATAGTTTAAAATGTCCAGCCCACATAGGATTATAAACCACTGTGTTTATAGTTTAAAATGTCCAGCCCACATGGGATTATAAAACACTGTGTTTATAGTTTAAAATGTCCAGCCCACATGGGATTATAAAACACTGTGTTCATAGTTTAAAATGTCCAGCCCACATGGGATTATAAAACACTGTGTTTATAGTTTAAAATGTCCAGCCCACATGGGATTATAAACCACTGTGTTTATAGTTTAAAATGTCCAGCCCACTTGGGATTATAAAACACTGTGTTTATAGTTTAAAATGTCCAGCCCACATGGGATTATAAAACACTGTGTTTATAGTTTAAAATGTCCAGCCCACATGGGATTATAAAACACTGTGTTCATAGTTTAAAATGTCCAGCCCACATGGGATTATAAAACACTGTTCATAGTTTAAACTGTCCGGCCCTCATGGGATTATAAAACACTGTGTTTATAGTCTAAAATGTCCAGCCCACATGGGATTATAATACATTGTGTTTATAGTCTAAAATGTCCAGCCCACATGGGATTATAAAACACTGTGTTTATAGTTTATATTTAAAATTTCCAGCCCACATGGGATTATAAAACACTGTGTTTATAGTCTAAAATGTCCAGCCCACATGGGATTATAAAACACTGTGTTTATAGTTTAAACTGTCCAGCCCACATGGGATTATAAAACACTGTGTTTATAGTTTATAGTTTAAAATGTCCAGCCCACATGGGATTATAAAACACTGTGTTTATAGTCTAAAATGTCCAGCCCACATGGGATTATAAAACACTGTGTTTATAGTTTAAAATGTCCAGCCCACATGGGATTATAAAACACTGTGTTTATAGTTTAAAATGTTCAGCCCACATGGGATTATAAAACACTGTGTTTATAGTTTAAAATGTCCAGCCCTCATGGGATTATAAAACACTGTGTTTATAGTTTAAACTGTCCAGCCCACATGGGATTATAAAACACTGTGTTTATAGTTTAAAATATCCAGCCCACATAGGATTATAAAACACTGTGTTTATAGTTTAAAATGTCCAGCCCACATGGGATTATAAAACACTGTGTTTATAGTTTAAAATGTCCAGCCCACATGGGATTATAAAACACTGTGTTTATAGTTTATAGTTTAAACTGTCCAGCCCTCATGGGATTATAAACCACTGTGTTTATAGTTTAAAATGTCCAGCCCACATGGGATTATAAAACACTGTGTTTATAGTTTATAATGTCCAGCCCACATGGGATTATAAAACACTGTGTTTATAGTTTAAAATGTCCAGCCCACATAGGATTATAAACCACTGTGTTTATAGTTTAAAATGTCCAGCCCACATGGGATTATAAAACACTGTGTTTATAGTTTAAAATGTCCAGCCCACATAGGATTATAAAACACTGTGTTTATAGTTTAAAATGTCCAGCCCACATGGGATTATAAAACACTGTGTTTATAGTTTAAAATGTCCAGCCCACATGGGATTATAAAACACTGTGTTTATAGTTTAAAATGTCCAGCCCACATGGGATTATAAAACACTGTGTTTATAGTTTATAGTTTAAAATGTCCAGCCCACATGGGATTATAAAACACTGTGTTTATAGTTTATAGTTTAAAATGTCCAGCCCACATGGGATTATAAAACACTGTGTTTATAGTTTAAAATGTCCAGCCCACATGGGATTATAAAACACTGTGTTTATAGTTTAAAATGTCCAGCCCACATGGGATTATAAAACACTGTGTTTATAGTTTATAGTTTAAAATGTCCAGCCCACATGGGATTATAAACCACTGTGTTTATAGTTTAAAATGTCCAGCCCACATGGGATTATAAAACACTGTGTTTATAGTTTATAGTTTAAAATGTCCAGCCCACATGGGATTATAAAACACTGTGTTTATAGTTTAAAATGTCCAGCCCACATGGGATTATAAAACACTGTGTTTATAGTTTAAAATGTCCAGCCCACATGGGATTATAATACACTGTGTTTATAGTTTAAAATGTCCAGCCCACATGGGATTATAAAACACTGTGTTTATAGTTTAAAATGTCCAGCCCACATGGGATTATAAAACACTGTGTTTATAGTTTAAAATGTCCAGCCCACATGGGATTATAATACACTGTGTTTATAGTTTAAAATGTCCAGCCCACATGGGATTATAAAACACTGTGTTTATAGTTTAAAATGTTCAGCCCACATGGGATTATAAAACACTGTGTTTATAGTCTAAAATGTCCGGCCCTGACTATATTCATAGTTTGTAGTTTAAGATGTCCAGGTTAACAGAGAAATTTTGTAAAATTGTGTACAATGTTTTATATTTAATGTATTTATTTTTCCTCGTGTCTTTCTTTCTGTACCTTCAGGGGTTCCTTCCTGACTAAGAAGCAGGACCAGGCCGCTAGGAAGATCATGAGATTCCTACGACGATGCCGACACCGGTCAGTGACCTCACAGCGATGTCACAGTGATATGAGTGATATCAGAGAGAAATCAGAATCTAGTCACTTTTTAATGTTACTGAATGTTTTTTCTCTCTTCTCTCTCTCTCTCTCTCTCTCTCTCTCTCTCTCTCTACTTCCTCTTTCTCCCCCTTTCTCTCTCTCCACCACTTCCCTCCTTACAGGATTAAAGAGTTGAAACAGACTAAGGAGTTAGAGAGGAGAGGGCTTACCACCTAACTCCTCTTTTACCCCTCCTTCATCCTGCCATCCGCCACGGGAGAGAGGGATGACTGATGGAGAAGAGAGAGCAGCCTGTCTGCCCTCCTCCCTTTATTCTCTGTCTCCCTCCCTCCACTGGGGTCGCTCATCACCCCATCCAGCTGTATGCCTCTGTCACTCCTCCTCTCCTCCTGTTCTCCTCGCCTCCTCCTGTACTCCTCCCTTTATTCTCTGTCTCCCTCCCTCCACTGGGGTCGCTCATCACCCCATCCAGCTGTATGCCTCTGTCACTCCTCCTCTCATCCTCCTGTCCTCCTCTCCTCCCCCTGTTCTCCTCTCCTCCCCCTGTTCTCCTCATCTCATCCTCCTGTTCTCCTCTCCTCCCCCTGTTCTCCTCTCCTCCTCTCATCCTCCTGTTCTCCTCTCCTCCTCTCATCCTCCTGTACTCCTCTCCTCCTCTCATCCTCCTGTACTCCTCTCCTCCTCCTGTTCTCCTCTCCTCCTCCTGTTCTCCTCTCCTCCTCTCATCCTCCTGTACTCCTCTCCTCCTCTCATTCACCTGTACTCCTCTCCTCCTCTCATTCTCCTGTACTCCTCTCCTCCTGTACTCCTCCTCTCATCCTCCTGTACTCCTCTCATCCTCCTGTACTCCTCTCCTCCTCCTGTACTCCTCTCCTCCTTCTCTTCATCCCTCTCTCATGATGAAGTCATGCTACTTCTGCAAGAATGCAAACTGCGAAGGGATGGAGAGAGAGAAGTAAAAAAAGGAGAGAGAGACTCCTGCCTTACCCCCTGTTCTGCTGTGGAGAGGAGGAAGAACCTGACTGAATCTGTTTATTCTTTATTTGATCTATTTCTGGGCAAAACAAGACAACTGCAGCTTCTAACTGAATGTATGGAACATAAAAATATATATATATATATATATATACACATATATATTCTACAGATATCAAATAGTACATGTCACTGCTTTTGTGTTATTCGTTGGGGCAGGTATTGTACGTGTATGAAGCGATAGTCACTGAGACAGTAGGACTGAACAGAACACTTAAAGTCTTAAAACAGGGAGATATCTTGACCCTAACTAACTAACCACCTTTACACACAACTAGATGGGTTGGTAAAGAACCTCTATAGTACGTGTAGATTGAACCAGTATAGATCTAGACCACCTAGAGAGGAACCACCTCATGTTAGTGTAGATAGAACCAGTATAGATCTAGACCACCTAGAGAGAACCACCTCATGTTAGTGTAGATTGAACCAGTATAGATCTAGACCACCTAGAGAGAAACCACCTCATGTTAGTGTAGATAGAACCAGTATAGATCTACACTACCTAGAGAGAAACCACCTCATGTTAGTGTAGATATAACCAGTATAGATCTAGACCACCTAGAGAGAAACCACCTCATGTTAGTGTAGATAGAACCAGTATAGATCTAGACCACCTAGAGAGAAACCACCTCATGTTAGTGTAGATAGAACCAGTATAGATCTAGACCACCTAGAGAGAAACCACCTCATGTTAGTGTAGATAGAACCAGTATAGATCTAGACCACCTAGAGAGAAATCACCAGGTGTCCCAAAGTCTTAAAGAAACAAACCAACCAATCAACTGACTGAGACCATTTTACTAACTAGTCAGTTATAGAAGCTAGGAGGGGTTTGATGATAATGAAGACAGTGAGGTTTCAGATTGTGTTGTAGGAGCATTATAGGTTGGTTGCTGTAACGTTGCAGGGTGGTTGTAGGAGGGTTTGGTCTGCGAGAGACTGTAAACGTCCTGATCCTTTACATTATCAGGGTTAGAGGTCAGGCTAACACAACGTCCTTAACTCATCCTTTACACTGTCAGGGGTTAAAGGTCAGGCTAACACAACGTCCTTAACTCTTCAAACCCTTCTGACGGACAACACAGAAAGATGTTTACCAACACACAATTATTACACACACTGGTTTATACACTGATTACATGTATTAATGGTCTATAAACTGTATTAATGGTTTATAAACTGTATTAATGGTTTATAAACTGTATTAATGGTTTATAAACTGTATTAATGGTTTATAAACTGTATTAATGGTTTATAAACTGTATTAATGGTTTATAAACTGTATTAATGGTTTATAAACTGTATTAATGGTCTATAAACTGTATTAATGGTTTATAAACTGTATTAATGGTCTATAAACTGTATTAATGGTCTATAAACTGTATTAATGGTTTATAAACTGTATTAATGGTCTATAAACTGTATTAATGGTTTATAAACTGTATTAATGGTTTATAAACTGTATTAATGGTTTATAAACTGTATTAATGGTTTATAAACTGTATTAATGGTTTATAAACTGTATTAATGGTTTATAAACTGTATTAGTGGTTTATAAACTGTATTAATGGTCTATAAACTGTATTAATGGTTTATAAACTGTATTAATGGTTTATAAACTGTATTAATGGTTTATAACACACTATCTAATGGTTCCTAAACACTCTACGGCAGTAAGAACGCGCAATACTCATTTTTACTATTGCACTCTATTACAACCTACCAACTCTGAAAGAAAGAGACAAGCAAACCAACTGTAGACGTGATAGAAGGTGCTGTCTGACTGGGCTTGGTGTACATACTGTAACATACAGTCTGGTTGAAGATTTATTATCATATTATATTATGACTCTGTCCTTTATGAGATTGCTCTGCTTGCTTGACTGATGAACCTTGGGCTGTTCCCAATGGGCCCCTATTCACTATGTAGTACACTACCCATAGGGCTCTGGTCTAAAGTAGTGCACTATATAGGGCTCTGGTCTAAAGTAGTGCACTATATAGGGAATAGGGTGCCATTTGGGATGTATTTTCTGATGTGTTGTTTACTGTAGTGGACCCTATATAGCAGTGCACTACTTCAACCAGAGCTTTCTATAAATAGGGAACAGGGAGTCATTGGGGATGCGACCCGTGGTTTCACATTATCTTACTACTGGGTGTCCCAATAGCTCCCTGTTCACTATATACTAGTGCACTATGTAGGGAATAGGGGACCCAACTATGAGATTATTATTACTGGTGTTCTGTTAATATATTAAACGACTGAGTTGATTTATTTTGCATGAGTTTGTAACAGTTTTTACATTTTCAAAACTTTTCAAAAATATTATGAAGTATTAAAAAAAGATGACGTGTCTATTTTTCTGTTTTTTCTCTGCTGGTGTTTGAGTATTAAATGTTTATTTATGAATATTATGATTATTCTAATTTAAGACATTTATTGATCTGTGGTTGGTTATTTTAATGCAGACCAAATGGCACCCTATTCCCTATATAGGGCACTACTTTAGATCAGGACCCATAGGGATGTGGTTAAAAGTAGGGCACTACTTAGATCAGGACCCATAGGGATGTGGTTAAAAGTAGGGCACTACTTAGATCAGGACCCATAGGGATGTGGTTAAAAGTAGGGCACTACTTAGATCAGGACCCATAGGGATGTGGTTAAAAGTAGGGCACTACTTTAGATCAGGTCCCATAGGGATGTGGTTAAAAGTAGGGCACTACTTAGATCAGGACCCATAGGGATGTGGTTAAAAGTAGGGCACTACTTTAAAATCAGGACCCATAGGGATGTGGTTAAAAGTAGGGCACTACTTTAGATCAGGTCCCATAGGGATGTGGTTAAAAGTAGGGCACTACTTTAGATCAGGTCCCATAGGGATGTGGTTAAAAGTAGGGCACTACTTTAAAATCAGGACCCATAGGGAGGTGGTTAAAAGTAGGGCACTACTTTAGATCAGGTCCCATAGGGATGTGGTTAAAAGTAGGGCACTACTTTAGATCAGGTCCCATAGGGATGTGGTTAAAAGTAGGGCACTACTTTAAAATCAGGACCCATAGGGAGGTGGTTAAAAGTAGGGCACTACTTTAGATCAGGTCCCATAGGGATGTGGTTAAAAGAAGGGCACGAAAGGGAAAAGGGTGCCATTTGGAAAGCAGTGTTTTGTTTCTACTTCCTGTCACTTTGTACATTTGGGTTTCCTTGGCGACGTTCTTTTACGACTGCGATTGTCACAATGACAACACTTGTTTTATCTATTTCATAATAGATGGAACTAAATAAACTATAAACCCTCAACGTGTGTGTGTGTGTGTGTGTGTGTGTGTGTGTGTGTGTGTGTGTGTGTGTGTGTGTGTGTGTGTGTGTGTGTGTGTGTGTGTGTGTGTGTGTGTGTGTTATCAATATATATGGCTCTATTTCCTCTCAGATTCTAAAATGCTAATTAACATCAACATCATGACATCCCTGCAAGAATACAAATCCCTGCCAGCTCCTGCAGGTCATCTCTGATACCATTACTACCAGGTATTGATCCTACAGGTCATCTCTGATACCATTACTACCAGGTATTGATCCTACAGGTCATCTCTGATACCATTACTACCAGGTATTGATCCTACAGGTCATCTCTGATACCATTACTACCAGGTATTGATCCTACAGGTCATCTCTGATACCTTTACTACCAGGTATTGATCCTGCAGGTCATCTCTGATACCATTACTACCAGGTATTGATCCTGCAGGTCATCTCTGATACCATTACTACCAGGTATTGATCCTGCAGGTCATCTCTGATACCATTACTACCAGGTATTGATCCTGCAGGTCATCTCTGATACCATTACTACCAGGTATTGATCCTGCAGGTCATCTCTGATACCTGTACTACCAGGTATTGATCCTGCAGGTCTCTAGCAGACACCTTTACTACCAGGTATTGATCCTACAGGTCATCTCTGATACCATTACTACCAGGTATTGATCCTGCAGGTCATCTCTGATACCATTACTACCAGGTATTGATCCTGCAGGTCTCTAGCAGACACCTTTACTACCAGGTATTGATCCTACAGGTCATCTCTGATACCATTACTACCAGGTATTGATCCTGAGGTCATCTCTGATACCATTACTACCAGGTATTGATCCTGCAGGTCATCTCTGATACCTTTACTACCAGGTATTGATCCTGCAGGTCATCTCTGATACCATTACTACCAGGTATTGATCCTGCAGGTCATCTCTGATACCATTACTACCAGGTATTGATCCTGCAGGTCATCTCTGATACCTTTACTACCAGGTATTGATCCTGCAGGTCATCTCTGATACCTTTACTACCAGGTATTGATCCTACAGGTCATCTCTGATACCATTACTACCAGGTATTGATCCTGCAGGTCATCTCTGATACCTTTACTACCAGGTATTGATCCTGCAGGTCATCTCTGATACCTGTACTACCAGGTATTGATCCTACAGGTCATCTCTGATACCATTACTACCAGGTATTGATCCTGCAGGTCATCTCTGATACCTTTACTACCAGGTATTGATCCTGCAGGTCATCTCTGATACCATTACTACCAGGTATTGATCCTACAGGTCATCTCTGATACCATTACTACCAGGTATTGATCCTACAGGTCATCTCTGATACCTTTACTACCAGGTATTGATCCTGCAGGTCATCTCTGATACCTTTACTACCAGGTATTGATCCTGCAGGTCATCTCTGATACCATTACTACCAGGTATTGATCCTGCAGGTCATCTCTGATACCATTACTACCAGGTACTGATCCTGCAGGTCATCTCTGATACCATTACTACCAGGTATTGATCCTGCAGGTCATCTCTGATACCATTACTACCAGGTATTGATCCTGAGGTCATCTCTGATACCTTTACTACCAGGTATTGATCCTGCAGGTCATCTCTGATACCATTACTACCAGGTATTGATCCTGCAGGTCATCTCTGATACCATTACTACCAGGTATTGATACTGAGGTCATCTCTGATACCTTTACTACCAGGTATTGATCCTGAGGTCATCTCTGATACCATTACTACCAGGTATTGATCCTGCAGGTCATCTCTGATACCTTTACTACCAGGCATTGATCCTGCAGGTCTCTAGCAGACACCTTTACTACCAGGTATTGATCCTACAGGTCATCTCTGATACCTTCACTACCAGGTATTGATCCTGCAGGTCATCTCTGATACCTTTACTATCAGGTATTGATCCTGCAGGTCTCTAGCTGATACCATTACTACCAGGTATTGTGGGGCTAACACAAGTCTGAGTTTCTCATAGCCTAATTTTCTAGACATCAACGTACATCTAATTTTAGACGTCACTGCAGAACACCCGCCATATGCATATGCCCACATACTTACCTGTGGGGCAAACAAGACCCGAATTTCATATCATTTTCAAGACATCAATGTAGCAGTAAAATAAATATCACAATATCAGAATATGCTTCCAATAAAATACATCAATGTAGACTACAGCAGAACACATAATATATAGGCCTCCTGCCTATGTGATAGTATGAAGCACATATTCAGATTCACAGCACAGAACAAGTTTGTAAAGAAAAAAAAAATCCTTACCTTAGTTTTCAAAACCTCCCACAATGACTCTTGCCGTGTCAAGTCCTTTAAACTCCTGATCATCCATTTCTTGCTCAAAGTCATGACCGGGCCTGTGGCTGTGACGTTTCGCCTCCTTCTCAGGCTGTTCTGAAGACTCTGACTGTAGTGTATTTTCAGTCTTAACTATAACCTGGGTGTCTTCTCTAGTCTTCAAGGTTGGATGCCACCAAACGGGCCTTGGTTCAAAAACACTTTTTCTGAGGGCTCTTTGTTGGTTTTTAAGTCTGAGGATGTTACTGTGCAGTCCACACACTAGTTGCATCCCTCCAGTCGTTTCTAGCCCCAAGCGCCGTCCCTAACTTTTTAGAGTGGTGATGCTGAACTGGCGGGATTAGCATCGCTGCTAGCTAAGGCATCGCCATCAGGAACAGGTTGCCCCTCACTCCTCTCCTCCGGGACTGACAGTTCTCTGGTTCCTTCTGGGTTCGATTCACCATCTTTCTTTGTGGACTATAAAAACGTAATCTCGATGGCCTTTTCTTTTCCCCTTGTTTCAAATCAGTAGGGAGACGACTAGCCTAGTCACTAGTTGACCACCACTACCAAGACCTGTGTCAAGATCAGTTACTTACCCTACTGGCCCTCCCCATAACCTCTATGTACAAATGAGAGCAGGTCTGGAATCAGTGAGTCAGGATAGGATGATTACAGAGAAGGATCACCGTGCTTTTACATGTCTTTCTGGGGAACGGGAGAAATAACGAGGAGACAACTTGATTTAACGCTGATCGCTTTTATTACAATGTTTACAGTGAAACAATTAATAAATCATGCTGCGAGAGGTACCGAATCTGGGAAAATAGTTCCCGGAAGGAACCAAGTCAAATCTGAGAGGTGTCAGATTCTGTTCCGGCAGGATCCGGCTCAAATTAAGTACTGCTTCTACTCAATTAAATACACCTAATTTGCTTATAAATAGCTATTGTAAATAACCTCATGTTATTATGTCTTGTAAAGTCCCCTCTACTCAATCCAGCTGTAAATAGACCTGATAAATACTTTGTCACTCATGAATGCTGCCTAAATAAATGTAGAAACACCATCAAATGGTTCGTTCGATTGGCTTTCATATCAAAATAAACTATTTGTGGAATTCAACCTTTTGTCTGTAACATCAGCTGTTTTTATTAAACAGTGGGTTCGAGTTAGCAAACATAAAAAAATAAACACTGAATTCTCTAGGTCAGTCTGCCAGGTGTGAATCCTTTATACTGGCCATTAGGGTCAACAGTTCTGTGGCCCTGCCGAAGCATGTCATGCTGCCAACAGATGAATTAGCATTTCATGCTGCCAACAGATGAACTAGCATGTCATGCTGCCAACAGATGAACTAGCATGTCATGCTGCCAACAGATGAACTAGCATGCCATGCTGCCAACAGATGAACTAGCATGCCATGCTGCCAACAGATGAACTAGCATGCCATGCTGCCAACAGATGAACTAGCATGTCATGCTGCCAACAGATGAACTAGCATGTCATGCTGCCAACAGATGAACTAGCATGCCATGCTGCCAATAGATGAACTAGCATGTCATGCTGCCAACAGATGAACTAGCATGTCATGCTTCCAATAGATGAACTAGCATGCCATGCTGCCAACAGATGAACTAGCATGCCATGCAGCCAACAGATGAACTAGCATGCCATGCTGCCAATAGATGAACTAGCATGTCATGCTGCCAACAGATGAACTAGCATGTCATGCTGCCAATAGATGAACTAGCATGTCATGCTGCCAACAGATGAACTAGCATGCCATGCTGCCAACAGATGAACTAGCATGCCATGCTGCCAACAGATGACCTAGCATGTCATGCTGCCAACAGATGAACTAGCATGCCATGCTGCCAACAGATGAACTAGCATGTCATGCTGCCAACAGATGAACTAGCATGTCATGCTGCCAACAGATGAACTAGCATGCCATGCTGCCAACAGATGACCTAGCATGTCATGCTGCCAACAGATGAACTAGCATGTCATGCTGCCAACAGATGAACTAGCATGCCATGCTGCCAACAGATGAACTAGCATGTCATGCTGCCAACAGATGAACTAGCATGTCATGCTGCCAACAGATGAACTAGCATGTCATGCTGCCAACAGATGAACTAGCATGTCATGCTGCCAACAGATGACCTAGCATGTCATGCTGCCAACAGATGAACTAGCATGTCATGCTGCCAACAGATGAACTAGCATGTCATGCTGCCAACAGATGAACTAGCATGCCATGCTGCCAACAGATGAACTAGCATGTCATGCTGCCAACAGATGAACTAGCATGTCATGCTGCCAACAGATGAACTAGCATGTCATGCTGCCAACAGATGAACTAGCATGTCATGCTGCCAACAGATGAACTAGCATGCCATGCTGCCAACAGATGAACTAGCATGTCATGCTGCCAACAGATGAACTAGCATGTCATGCTGCCAACAGATGAACTAGCATGTCATGCTGCCAACAGATGAACTAGCATGCCATGCTGCCAACAGATGAACTAGCATGCCATGCTGCCAACAGATGACCTAGCATGTCATGCTGCCAACAGATGAACTAGCATGTCATGCTGCCAACAGATGAACTAGCATGCCATGCTGCCAACAGATGAACTAGCATGTCATGCTGCCAACAGATGAACTAGCATGCCATGTGTGTGTGTGTGTAAATCTTATTTATTTGTCTCTAAGGTCTGCTCACCAAGGTGTTTCTACGGTAACCAGAGGAGGAGACGATGTTTCCATGGAGATTCAGACCAAGATCCCCCCCTGGCCATTCCCCAGACCAATCTGATATGTTCTAGGGGCCAACAGGGCCCAGACCCACTGGCTCCAGGTCATCTACAAGTCCATGCTAGGTAAAGCTCCGCCTTATCTCAGTTCACTGGTCACGATGGCAACACCCACCCGTAGCACGCGCTCCAGCAGGTGTATCTCACTGATCATCCCTAAAGCCAACACCTCATTTGGCCACCTTTCGTTCCAGTTCTCTGCTGCCTGTGACTGGAACGAATTGCAAAAATCGCTGAAGTTGGAGACTTTTATCGCCCTCACCAACTTCAAACATCTGCTATCTGAGCAGCTAACCGATCGCTGCAGCTGTACATAGTCTATCGGTAAATAGCCCACCCAATTCACCTATCTCATCCCCATACTGTTTTTATTTATTTTCTTTTTTGCTCTTTTGCACACCAATATCTCTACCTGTACATGACCATCTGATCATTTATCACTCCAGTGTTAATCTGCTGAATTGTAATTATTCGCCTACCTCCTCATGTCTTTTGCACACAATGTATATAGACTCTCTTTTTTTCTACTGTGTTATTGACTTGTTAATTGTTTACTCCATGTGTAACTCTGTGTTGTCTGTTCACACTGCTATGCTTTATCTTGGCCAGGTCGCAGTTGTAAATGAGAACTTGTTCTCAACTAGCCTACCTGGTTAAATAAAGGTGTTCTCAACTGGCCACCTGGTTAAATAAAGGTGTTCTCAACTGGCCACCTGGTTAAATAAAGGTGAAATAAAAATAAAATAAAAATGTTCTAGGGACCAACAGGGCTGATATGTTCTAGGGACCAACAGGGCTGATATGTTCTAGGGACCAACAGGGCTGATATGTTCTAGGGACCAACAGGGCTGATATGTCCAACAGGGCTGATATGTTCTAGGGACCAACAGGGCTGATATGTTCTAGGGACCAACAGGGCTGATATGTTCTAGGGGCCAACAGGGCTGATATGTCCAACAGGGCTGATATGTTCTAGGGACCAACAGGGCTGATATGTTCTAGGGACCAACAGGGCTGATATGTCCAACAGGGCTGATATGTTCTAGGGACCAACAGGGCTGATATGTTCTAGGGACCAACAGGGCTGATATGTCCAACAGGGCTGATATGTTCTAGGGACCAACAGGGCTGATATGTTCTAGGGACCAACAGGGCTGATATGTTCTAGGGACCAACAGGGCTGATATGTCCAACAGGGCTGATATGTTCTAGGGACCAACAGGGCTGATATGTTCTAGGGACCAACAGGGCTGATATGTTCTAGGGACCAACAGGGCTGATATGTCCAACAGGGCTGATATGTTCTAGGGACCAACAGGGCTGATATGTTCTAGGGACCAACAGGGCTGATATGTTCTAGGGACCAACAGGGCTGATATGTCCAACAGGGCTGATATGTTCTAGGGACCAACAGGGCTGATATGTTCTAGGGACCAACAGGGCTGATATGTCCAACAGGGCTGATATGTCCAACAGGGCTGATATGTTCTAGGGACCAACAGGGCTGATATGTTCTAGGGACCAACAGGGCTGATATGTCCAACAGGGCTGATATGTTCTAGGGACCAACAGGGCTGATATGTTCTAGGGACCAACAGGGCTGATATGTTCTAGGGACCAACAGGGCTGATATGTTCTAGGGACCAACAGGGCTGATATGTTCTAGGATCCAACAGGGCTGATATGTTCTAGGGACCAACAGGGCTGATATGTTCTAGGGACCAACAGGGCTGATATGTTCTAGGGACCAACAGGGCTGATATGTTCTAGGGGCCAACAGGGCTGATATGTTCTAGGGGCCAACAGGGCTGATATGTTCTAGGGACCAACAGGGCTGATATGTTCTAGGATCCAACAGGGCTGATATGTTCTAGGGACCAACAGGGCTGATATGTTCTAGGGACCAACAGGGCTGATATGTTCTAGGGACCAACAGGGCTGATATGTTCTAGGGGCCAACAGGGCTGATATGTTCTAGGGACCAACAGGGCTGATATGTTCTAGGGACCAACAGGGCTGATATGTTCTAGGGGCCAACAGGGCTGATATGTTCTAGGGGCCAACAGGGCTGATATGTTCTAGGGGCCAACAGGGCTGATATGTTCTAGGGGCCAACAGGGCTGATATGTTCTAGGGGCCAACAGGGCTGATATGTTCTAGGGACCAACAGGGCTGATATGTTCTAGGGGCCAACAGGGCTGATATGTTCTAGGGACCAACAGGGCTGATATGTTCTAGGGGCCAACAGGGCTGATATGTTCTAGGGGCCAACAGGGCTGATATGTTCTAGGGACCAACAGGGCTGATATGTTCTAGGGGCCAACAGGGCTGATATGTTCTAGGGACCAACAGGGCTGATATGTTCTAGGGACCAACAGGGCTGATATGTTCTAGGGACCAACAGGGCTGATATGTTCTAGGGACCAACAGGGCTGATATGTTCTAGGGACCAACAGGGCTGATATGTTCTAGGGGCCAACAGGGCTGATATGTTCTAGGGGCCAACAGGGCTGATATGTTCTAGGGTTCAAGTCCGGCCTCTGGCTTGGCCACTCAAGGACATTTAGAGACTTGTCCTGAAGTCACTCCTACATTGTCTTGGCCTTGTGCTTAGAGTCATTGTCCTGTTGACAGGTGAACCTTCACCTTGAATTTACCACAGGTGGACTCCAATCAAGTTGTAGAAACATGTCAAAGATGATCAATGGAAACAGGATGCACCTGAGCTAAATTTCTAGTCTCATAGCAAACGGTCTGCATACTTATTTAAATAAGTTTTTTCTGTTTTTAATCTTTAACAAACAAATTTCTAAAAAACAGTTTTTGCTTTTTCATAATGGGGTATTGTGATGTCATAATGGGGAATTGTGATGTCATTATGGGGTATTGTGATGTCATTATGGGGCATTGGGTGTAGATTGCTGAGGATTTTAAAAAGAAATCAATTTTAGAATAAGGCTGTAACGTAATTTTTTTTCTCTAAAAAGTAAAGGAGTCTGAATACTTTCCGAAGGCACTGTGTGACGTACTGATACAGGTATTTGGCCCCCCACCACAGCACCTTCTCATTTCACCTGCCACAGGTGAACCAAAAAGGGTCCCCGCACCTCCACCACCTCTCTGGTTGGCCTGAATGAGATGGACCACATCAAAAAGTGCTCCTGGTGTCCTCTCCAGCATCATCATTAAGACACCATGCCCCTCTCTCTTTGACAGCTGTTCAAGATACTTATTCAGGATCGGTGTCCCATCCACGGGAAGGTTGAGCTAACGTAGGCTAATATGATTAGCATAAGGTTGTAAGTAACAAGAACATTTCCCAGGACATAGACATATCTGATGTTGGCAGAAAGCTTAAATTCTTGTTAATCTAACTGCACTGTCTAATTTACGGTAGCTATTACAGTGAAAGAATACCATGCAATTGTTTGAGGAGAGTGCACAGTTATGAACTTGAAAAGTTACTAATAAACCAATTAGGCACATTTGGGCAGTCTTGATACAAAATGTTGAACAGAAATACAATGGGTTAGAGGTCGACTGATTAATTAGGGCCGATTAATTAGGGCCGATTTCAAGTTTTCATAACAATCAGATTTTTTTTTTTATACCTTTATTTAATCTTTATTTAACTAGGCAAGTCCGTTAAGAACACATTCTTATTTTCAATGACGGCCTGGGAACGGTGGGTTAACTGCCTCGTTCAGGGGCAGAACGACAGATTTTCACCTTGTCAGCTCGGGGGATTCAATCTTGCAACCTAACAGTTAACTAGTCCAACGCTATAACCACCTACCTCTTTTTGCACTCCACGAGGAGACTGCCTGTTACGCGAATGCCGTAAGCCAAGGTAAGTTACTAGCTAGCATTAAACTTCTCTTATAAAAAACAATCAATCAATCATAATCACTAGTTAACTACACATGGTTGATGATATTACTAGTTTATCTAGCGTGTCCTGCGTTGCATATAATCTGACTGAGCATACAAGCACACAAGTATCTAAGTATCTGACTGAGCGGTGGTAGGCAGCAGCAGGCTCGTAAGCATTCATTCAAACAGCACTTTCGTGCGTTTTGCCAGCAGCTCTTCGTTGTGCGTCAAGCATTGCGCTGTTTATGACTTCAAACCTATCAACTCCCGAGATTAGGTTGGTGAAACTGATGTGAAATGGCTAGCTAGTTAGCGTGGTGCGCGCTAATAGCGTTTCAAACGTCACTCGCTCTGAGACTTGGAGTAGTTGTTTCCCTTGCTCTACATGGGTAACGCTGCTTCGAGGGTGGCTGTTGTTGTTGTGTTGCTAGTTCAAGCCCAGGTAGCGGCGAGGAGAGGGACGGAAGCTATACTGTTACACTGGCAATACTGAAGTGCCTATAAGAACATCCAATAGTCAAAGATTTATGAGATACAAATGGTATAGAGGGAAATAGTCCTTTAATTCCTATAATAACTACAACCTAAAACTTCTTACCTGGGAATATTGAAGACTCATGTTAAAAGGAACCACCAGCTTTCATATGTTCTCATGTTCTGAACAAGGAACTGAAACGTTAGCTTTCTTACATGGCACATATTGCACTTTTACTTTCTTCTCCAACACTTTGTTTGTGCATTATTTAAACCAAATTGAACATGTTTCATTATTTATTTGAGGCTAAATTGATTTTATTGATGTATTACATTAAGTTAAAATAAGTGTTCATTCAGTACTGTTGTAATTGTCATTATTACAAATAAATTTAAAAAATAGTCCGATTAATCGGTATTTGCTTTACTTGGTCCTCCAATAATCGGTATCGGCGTTGAAAAATCATCATCGGTCGACCTCTACAATGGTTCATTGGATCAGCCTAAAACGTTGCACATACACAGCTGCCTTCTAGTGGCCAAAATCTAAATTGCAACTGGGCTGGAATAATACATTTTGGCTTGTCTCTTTTTTACAGTTGTTTTTTTCTTTGTATTATCTTTTCCCAGATCTATTGTGTTTTATTCTCCTACATTCATTTCACATTTCCGCAAACTTCAAAGTGTTTCCTTTCAAATGGTATCAAGAATATGCATATCCTTGCTTCGGGTCCTGAGCTACAAGCAGTTCGATTTGAGTGTCATTTTAGGAAAAAAGCGCCGGTTCCTTATTAACCTGTAACTGAGTAACTTAAGATGACCCTAAGAAGTTCCTCTGTCCAGTGTCTGTGTTCTTTTGTCCATCTTAATCTTTTATTTTTATTGGCCAGTCTGAGATATGGCTTTTTCTTTGCAACTCTGCCTAGAAGAACATCCCGGAGTCGTCTCTTCACTGTTGACGTTGAGACTGGTGTTTTGTGGGTACTATTTAATGAAGCTGCCAGTTGAGGACTTGTGAGGCGCCTGTTTCTCAAACTAGACACTAATGTACTTGTCCTCTTGCTCAGTTGTGCACCGGGGCCTCCCAGTCCTCTTTCTATTTTGGCCAGTTTGCGCTGTTCTTTGAAGGGAGTAGTACACAGCGTTGTACGAGATCTTCAGTTTCTTGGCAATTTCTCACATGGAATAGCCTTCATATCTCAGAACAAGAATAGACTGACGAGTTACAGAAGAAAGTTAATTGTTTTTGGCCATTTTGAGCCTGTAATTGAACCCACAAATACTGACGCTCCAGATACTCAACTAGTCTAAAGAAGGCCAGTTTTATTGCTTCTTTAAATCAGGACAACAGTATTAAGCTGTGCTAACAATTGCAAAATGATAAACTTGGATTAGCTAACACAGGAGCAGGAACACGGGAGTGATGGTTGCTGATAATGGGCCTCTGTATGTCTATGTAGATATTCCATTAGAAATCAGCCGTTTCCAGCTACAACAGTCATTTACAACATTAACAATGTCTACACTGTATTTCTGATCAATTTGATGTTATTTTAATGGACAAAAAAAGTGTTTTTCTTTAAAAAACAAGGACTTTTCTAAGTGACCCCAAACGTTTGAACGGTAGTGTACATTCTTACGTTGTGAGAGACGGGGAGAGAGACATTACATTCTTACGTTGTGCCAATAAAGCAAACTGAATTTATTTATTTTTTAATTGAAAGAGACATGAAGAGAAAGAGTGGACTAACACGATGAGACTGAACCTAGAGCAGTGGTTCTCTCCCCACGTCCCAACAGCAGCCAACAGTGGGACCAATACCAAACTGACCTGGGATCAGTGTTACTAACAGAGTACAGATCAGATGAGACAGGAGAACAGGCATTAACTTTCCATAAACAAAATGGTTATTTCAATAACTAGATGGAAAACACATTTCATATTTCAACATTACCAATACAGACCAATCAATATTAACAAAATACATAGTTTGACACCAAAAGAGAGAGAGAGGACAAGAGATTAATTCACAGTATGTAGAATCAACTGATGTTTAACTTGACATAGAGAGGAGGATGCGTCTGAGACCTGTGTATCAGGGACGGGGTGACGGTGTTGGTGTTTCCCACGAGGAGAAGGTGCTGATCTTTGGCCATCACAACCCCTGTCTGACACTTTGGATTATCTGGAAGATAGCTGAGAGAGAGAGAGAGAGAGAGAGAGATGGAGAGAGAGAGACGGAGAGAGAGAGACGGAGAGAGAGAGAGACGGGGAGAGAGAGACGGGGAGAGAGAGACGGGGAGAGAGAGACGGGGAGAGAGAGAGACGGGGAGAGAGAGAGACGGGGAGAGAGAGAGACGGAGAGAGAGAGACGGGGAGAGAGAGAGACGGAGAGAGAGACGGGGAGAGAGAGAGACGGGGAGAGAGAGAGACGGGGAGAGAGAGAGACGGAGAGAGAGACGGGGAGAGAGAGAGACGGAGAGAGAGACGGGGAGAGAGACGGGGAGAGAGACGGGGAGAGAGAGAGACGGGGAGAGAGAGAGACGGAAAGAGAGACGGGGAGAGAGACGGGGAAAGAGAGACGGAGAGAGAGAGATGGGGAGAGAGAGACGGAGAGAGAGAGACGGGGAGAGAGAGACGGGGAGAGAGAGGGAAAGAGAGACGGGGAGAGAGACGGAGAGACGGAAAGAGAGACGGAAAGAGAGACGGGGAGAGAGACGGGGAGAGAGAGAGACGGGGAGAGAGAGAGACGGAGAGAGAGAGACGGGGAGAGAGAGAGACGGGGAGAGAGAGAGACGGGGAAAGAGAGACGGAGAGAGAGAGACGGGGAGAGAGAGACGGAGAGAGAGAGACGGGGAGAGAGAGACGGAGAGAGAGAGACGGAGAGAGAGAGACGGGGAGAGAGAGACGGGGAGAAAGACGGAAAGAGAGACGGAGAGAGAAACGGAGAGAGAGACGGAAAGAGAGACGGGGAGAGAGGGACGGAGAGAGAAACGGAAAGAGAGACGGGGAGAGAGAGAGACGGGGAGAGAGAGAGATGGGGAGAGAGACGGGGAGAGAGACGGAGAGAGAGACGGGGAGAGAGAGTGGGAGAGCGAGACAGAAAGAGAGACGGGGAGAGAGACGGGGAGAGAGAGAGAGACGGGGAGAGAGAGAGACGGGGAGAGAGACGGGGAGGGGGAGACGGAAAGAGAGATGGGGAGAGCGAGACGGAGAGAGAGAGAGACGGGGAGAGAGAGTGGGAGAGCGAGACGGAAAGAGAGATGGGGAGAGAGAGAGACGGGGAGAGAGAGAGACGGAAAGAGAGACGGAAATTGAGACGGAAAGAGAGAGACGGAGAGAGAGACGGGGAGAGAGACGGGGAGAGAGACGGAGAGAGAGACGGGGAGAGAGACGGAGAGAGAGACGGAGAGAGAGACGGAGAGAGAGATGGAGAGAGAGACAGGGAGAGAGAGTGGGAGAGCGAGATGGAAAGAGAGACAGGGAGTGAGAGAGTCGGGGAGAGAGATGGGGAGAGAGAGAGAGAGAGAGAGAGAGAGAGACGGAAAGAGAGATGGGGAGAGACGGGGAGAGAGACGGGGAGAGAGATGGAGAGAGAGACGGAAAGAGAGACGGGGAGAGAGATGGAGAGAGACGGTGAGAGAGAAGGGGAGAGAGACGGGGAGAGAGATGGAGAGAGAATGGGAGAGAGAGACGGGGAGAGAGATGGAGAGAGAATGGGAGAGAGAGACGGGGAGAGAGAGAAGGGGAGAGAGAGAAGGGGAGAGAGACGGAGAGAGAGAGATGGAAAGAGACGGGGAGAGAGAGTGGGAGAGCGAGACGGAAAGAGAGACGGGGAGAGAGAGAGAGAGACGGGGAGAGAGACGGGGAGAGAGAGAGAGACGGGGAGAGAGACGGGGAGAGCGAGATGGAAAGAGAGACGGAAATTGAGACGGAAAGAGAGAGACGTAGAGAGAGACGTGGAGAGAGACGGAGAGAGAGACGGAGAGAGAGACGGAGAGAGAGAGAGACGGGGAGAGAGAGAGACGGAAAGAGAGACGGAAAGAGAGACGGAAATTGAGACGGAACGAGAGAGACGTAGAGAGAGACGTGGAGAGAGACGGAGAGAGAGACGGGGAAGAGACGGAGAGAGAGACGGAGAGAGAGACGGGGAGAGAGACGGGGAGAGAGACGGAGAGAGAGACGGAGAGAGAGACGGGGAGAGAGAGTGGGAGAGCGAGACGGAAAGAGAGACAGGGAGTGAGAGAGTCGGGGAGAGAGACAGGGAGAGAGAGAGAGAGAGAGAGACGGAAAGAGAGATGGGGAGAGACGTGGAGAGAGAGACGGGGAGAGAGACGGAGAGAGAGAAGGGGAGAGAGACGGGGAGAGAGATGGAGAGAGACGGAGAGAGAGAAGGGGAGAGAGACGGGGAGAGAGATGGAGAGAGAATGGGAGAGAGAGAGATGGAAAGAGACGGGGAGAGAGAGTGGGAGAGCGAGACGGAAAGAGAGACGGGGAGAGAGAGAGATGGGGAGAGAGGCGGGGAGAGAGAGAGAGACGGGGAGAGAGACGGGGAGAGTGAGATGGAAAGAGAGATGGGGAGGGGATACGGAGAGGTAGACGGGGAGGGAGAGACAGAGAGAGAGACAGAGAGAGAGAGAGAGACGTGGAGGGGGAGACGGGGAGAGAGAGACGGAGAGAGAGACGGGGAGAGTGATGGAGAGAGACGGAGAGAAAGAGAGACGGGGAGAGAGGCGGGGAGAGAGAGAGACGGGGAGAGCGAGACGGAAAGAGAGACGGGGAGGGGGAGACGGAGAGAGAGACGGGGAGAGAGATGAAGAGAGAGAGACACAGCTGCATGTGAGCTCCTGCATTGTTCAGCATGTTTACAGCAAATGCTTTGACAAACAAACAACAGAAACCTGAAAACACCATCCAACCTGGAACTGAAATCACCATCCAACATGGAACCTGAAAACACCATCTAACCTGGATCCTGAAAACACCATCCAACCTGGATCCTGAAAACACCATCTACCTTGGAACCTGAAAACACCATCCAACCTGGAACCTGAAAACACCATCCAACCTGGATC
The DNA here is from genome assembly GCF_013265735.2 of Oncorhynchus mykiss. Lineage (NCBI taxonomy): Eukaryota > Metazoa > Chordata > Actinopteri > Salmoniformes > Salmonidae > Oncorhynchus > Oncorhynchus mykiss. Next base: position 63,416,346 of record NC_048585.1, on the reverse strand, counting down.
CTGAAAACACCATCCAACCTGGAACTGAAAACACCATCAAACCTGAAACCTGAAATCACCATCCAACCTGAAATCACCATCCAACCTGGAACCTGAAATCAACATCCAACCTGGAACTGAAAACACCATCCAACCTGGAACCTGAAAACACCATCCAACCTGAAATCACCATCCAAACTGGAACCTAAAATCACCATCCACACTGGAACTGAAAACACCATCCAACCTGGAACCTGAAAACACCATCCAACCTGGAACTGAAAACACCATCCAACCTGGAACCTGAAAACACCATCCAACCTGGAACCTGAAAACACCATCCAACCTGGAACCTGAAAACACCATCCAACCTGGAACTGAAAACACCATCCAACCTGAAATCACCATCCAACCTGGAACCTGAAATCACTTATCCAACCTGGAACTGAAAACACCATCCAACCTGGAACCTGAAATCACCATTCAACCTGGAACTGAAAACACCATCCAACCTGGAACCTGAAATCACCATCCAACCTGGAACTGAAAACACCATCCAATCTGGAACCTGAAAACACCATCCAACCTGGAACTGAAAAAACCATCCAACTTGGAACTGAAAACACCATCTAACCTGGAACCTGAAATCACCATCTAACCTGGAACCTGAAATCACCATCCAACCTGGAACTGAAAACACCATCCAACTTGGAACTGAAAACACCATCCAACCTGGAACTGAAAACACCATCCAACATGGAACTGAAAACACCACCCAACCTGGAACCTGAAAACACCATCCAACCTGGAACCTGAAAACACCATCCAACCTGGAACCTGAAAACACCATCCAACCTGGATCCTGAAAACACCATCCAACCTGAAATCACCATCCAACCTGGAACCTGAAATCACCATCCAACCTGGAACTAAAAACATCATCCAACCTGAAATCACCATCCAACCTGGAACCTGAAATCACTTATCCAACCTGGAACTGAAAACACCATCCAACCTGAAATCAACATCCAACCTGGAACCTGAAATCACCATCCAACCTGGAACTGAAAACACCATCCAACCTGGAACTGAAATCACCATCCAACCTGGAACTGAAAACACCATCCAACCTGGAACTGAAAACACCATCCAACCTGGAACTGAAAACACCATCCAACCTGGAACTGAAATCACCATCCAACCTGGAACCTGAAAACATCATCCAACCTGGAACCTAAAAACACCATCCAACCTGGAACCTGAAAACACCATCCAACCTGGAACCTGAAATCACCATCCAACCTGGAACTGAAAACACCATCCAACATGAAATCAACATCCAACCTGGAACTGAAATCAACATCCAACCTGGAACTGAAAACACCATCTAACCTGGAACCTGAAAACACCATCCAACCTGGAACCTGAAATCACCATCCAACCTGGAACCTGAAATCACCATCCAACCTGGAACTGAAAACACCATCCAACCTGAAATCAACATCCAACCTGGAACCTGAAATCAACATCCAACCTGGAACTGAAAACACCATCCAACCTGGAACCTGAAAACACCATCCAACCTGGAACTGAAAACACCATCCAATCTGGAACCTGAAAACACCATCCAACCTGGAACTGAAAACACCATCCAACCTGGAACCTGAAATCACCATCCAACCTGAAATCACCATCCAACCTGGAACTGAAAACACCATCCAATCTGGAACCTGAAAACACCATCCAACCTGGAACTGAAAACACCATCCAACTTGGAACTGAAAACACCATCTAACCTGGATCCTGAAAACACCATCCAACCTGGAACCTGAAAACACCATCCAACCTGGATCCTGAAAACACCATCCAACCTGAAATCACCATCCAACCTGGAACCTGAAATCACCATCCAACCTGGAACTGAAAACACCATCCAACCTGAAATCAACATCCAACCTGGAACTGAAATCAACATCCAACCTGGAACTGAAAACACCATCTAACCTGGAACTGAAAACACCATCCAACCTGGAACCTGAAATCACCATCCAACCTGGAACCTGAAATCACCATCCAACTTGGAACTGAAAACACCATCCAACCTGAAATCAACATCCAACCTGGAACCTGAAATCAACATCCAACCTGGAACTGAAAACACCATCCAACATGGAACCTGAAAACACCATCCAACCTGGAACTGAAAACACCATCCAATCTGGAACCTGAAAACACCATCCAACCTGGAACTGAAAACACCATCTAACCTGGATCCTGAAAACACCATCCAACCTGGAACCTGAAAACACCATCCAACCTGGATCCTGAAAACACCATCCAACCTGAAATCACCATCCAACCTGGAACCTGAAATCACCATCCAACCTGGAACTGAAAACACCATCCAACCTGGAACCTGAAATCACTTATCCAACCTGGAACTGAAAACACCATCCAACCTGAAATCAACATCCAACCTGGAACCTGAAAACACCATCCAACCTGAAATCACCATCCAAACTGGAACCTAAAATCACCATCCACACTGGAACTGAAAACACCATCCAACCTGGAACCTGAAAACACCATCCAACCTGGAACCTGAAAACACCATCCAACCTGGAACCTGAAAACACCATCCAACCTGGTACTTGAAAACACCATCCAACCTGGAACCTGAAATCACCATCCAACCTGAAATCACCATCCAACCTGGAACTGAAAACACCATCCAACCTGAAATCACCATCCAACCTGGAACCTGAAATCACTTATCCAACCTGGAACTGAAAACACCATCCAACCTGGAACCTGAAATCACCATTCAACCTGGAACTGAAAACACCATCCAACCTGGAACCTGAAATCACCATCCAACCTGGAACTGAAAACACCATCCAATCTGGAACCTGAAAACACCATCCAACCTGGAACTGAAAAAACCATCCAACTTGGAACTGAAAACACCATCTAACCTGGAACCTGAAATCACCATCTAACCTGGAACCTGAAATCACCATCCAACCTGGAACTGAAAACACCATCCAACTTGGAACTGAAAACACCATCCAACCTGGAACTGAAAACACCATCCAACATGGAACTGAAAACACCACCCAACCTGGAACCTGAAAACACCATCCAACCTGGAACCTGAAAACACCATCCAACCTGGAACCTGAAAACACCATCCAACCTGGATCCTGAAAACACCATCCAACCTGAAATCACCATCCAACCTGGAACCTGAAATCACCATCCAACCTGGAACTGAAAACAACATCCAACCTGAAATCACCATCCAACCTGGAACCTGAAATCACTTATCCAACCTGGAACTGAAAACACCATCCAACCTGAAATCAACATCCAACCTGGAACCTGAAATCACCATCCAACCTGGAACTGAAAACACCATCCAACCTGGAACTGAAATCACCATCCAACCTGGAACTGAAAACACCATCCAACCTGGAACTGAAAACACCATCCAACCTGGAACTGAAAACACCATCCAACCTGGAACTGAAATCACCATCCAACCTGGAACCTGAAAACATCATCCAACCTGGAACCTAAAAACACCATCCAACCTGGAACCTGAAAACACCATCCAACCTGGAACCTGAAATCACCATCCAACCTGGAACTGAAAACACCATCCAACATGAAATCAACATCCAACCTGGAACTGAAATCAACATCCAACCTGGAACTGAAAACACCATCTAACCTGGAACCTGAAAACACCATCCAACCTGGAACCTGAAATCACCATCCAACCTGGAACCTGAAATCACCATCCAACCTGGAACTGAAAACACCATCCAACCTGAAATCAACATCCAACCTGGAACCTGAAATCAACATCCAACCTGGAACTGAAAACACCATCCAACCTGGAACCTGAAAACACCATCCAACCTGGAACTGAAAACACCATCCAATCTGGAACCTGAAAACACCATCCAACCTGGAACTGAAAACACCATCCAATCTGGAACCTGAAAACACCATCCAACCTGGAACTGAAAACACCATCCAACTTGGAACTGAAAACACCATCTAACCTGGATCCTGAAAACACCATCCAACCTGGAACCTGAAAACACCATCCAACCTGGATCCTGAAAACACCATCCAACCTGAAATCACCATCCAACCTGGAACCTGAAATCACCATCCAACCTGGAACTGAAAACACCATCCAACCTGAAATCAACATCCAACCTGGAACTGAAATCAACATCCAACCTGGAACTGAAAACACCATCTAACCTGGAACTGAAAACACCATCCAACCTGGAACCTGAAATCACCATCCAACCTGGAACCTGAAATCACCATCCAACCTGGAACTGAAAACACCATCCAACCTGAAATCAACATCCAACCTGGAACCTGAAATCAACATCCAACCTGGAACTGAAAACACCATCCAACATGGAACCTGAAAACACCATCCAACCTGGAACTGAAAACACCATCCAATCTGGAACCTGAAAACACCATCCAACCTGGAACTGAAAACACCATCTAACCTGGATCCTGAAAACACCATCCAACCTGGAACCTGAAAACACCATCCAACCTGGATCCTGAAAACACCATCCAACCTGGAACTGAAATCACCATCCAACCTGGAACTGAAAACACCATCCAACCTGGAACTGAAAACACCATCCAACCTGGAACTGAAAACACCATCCAACCTGGAACTGAAAACACCATCCAACCTGGAACTGAAAACACCATCCAACCTGGAACTGAAGTCACCATCCAACCTGGAACCTGAAAACATCATCCAACCTGGAACCTAAAAACACCATCCAACCTGGAACCTAAAAACACCATCCAACTTGGAACTGAAAACACCATCTAACCTGGAACCTGAAAACACCATCCAACCTGGAACCTGAAATCCAACCTGGAACCTGAAATCACCATCCAACCTGGAACTGAAAACACCATCCAACCTGGAACTGAAAACACCATCCAACCTGGAACTGAGTAGACAAAGACAACAGGACAACAACACCTGAGTCACTGCCTGTTCACCCCACTATCATCCAGAAGGCGAGGTCAGTACAGGTGCATCAAAGCTGGGACCGAGAGACTGAAAAACAGCTTCTATCTCAAGGCCATCAGACTGTTAAACAGCCATCACTAACATTGAGTGGCTGCTACCAACATACTGACTCAACTCCAGCCACTTTAATAATGGAAAAATGTATGTAATAAATATATCACTAGTCACTTTAAACAATGACACTTTATATAATGTTTAGATACCCTACATTACTCATCTCATATGTATATACTGTACTCTATATCATCTACTGCATCTTGTCTATGCCGTTCGGCCATCGCTCATTCATATATTTTTATGTACATATTCTTTATCCCTTGTGTGTATAAGGTAGTTGTTGTGGAATTGTTAGGTTAGATTACTCGTTGGTTATTACTGCATTGTCGGAACTAGAAGTACAAGCATTTCGCTACACTCACATTAACATCTGCTAACCATGTGTATGTGACAAATAAAATGTGATTTGATTTGAGTGAGCCATGTTTAATCTGAAGCTACTTTTAAAGTCAAGAAGAACAAATATATTAGAATGATATATTTTACTTGATATTTAATTTATATTTATTTATTTCACCTTTATTTAAGGACTGAATGCTAAATTCAGGCTACCAAGCTTGCTAGGACAGAACAGATCCAACAGCAACTTCAATTAGCACTGAGGTGTGAAGTGAGAGGTGTCAAAGCCCTTGAGCCCAACATAGGCAGGAGAGTTTGACAACCGACCCCACCCCCCCCACCCAAATGCAGAGGCCTTTGAAGCCCCCTCCCTCTGTGCAGAGGTCATTACAATACAGTACCCTCTAGATGTAAAAACAACCCATTAGAGAGCCCCCTCCCTGTCAGCCACCCTGATAGCCCTCCTGACCCCCCCCCCCCCCCGTCAGTCACCCTGATAGCCCTCCTGACCCCCCCCACCGTCAGTCACCCTGATAGCCCTCCTGACCCCCCCCCCCCTGTCAGTCACCCTGATAGCCCTCCTGACCCCCCCCCCCCCCCCCCCCGTCAGTCACCCTGGTAGCCCTCCTGACCCCCCCCCCCCCACCGTCAGTCACCCTGATAGCCCTCCTGACCCCCCCCCCTGTCAGTCACCCTGATAGCCCTCCTGACCCCCCCCCCCCGTCAGCCACCCTGATAGCCCTTTTTTTTTTTTTTATTTCCCCTTTATTTAACCAGGTAGGCCAGTTGAGAACACCTTTATTTAACCAGGTGGCCAGTTGAGAACACCTTTATTTAACCAGGTAGGCTAGTTGAGAACACGTTCTCATTTGCAACTGCGACCTGGCCAAGATAAGGCATAGCAGTGTGAACAGACAACACAGAGTTACACATGGAGTAAACAATTAACAAGTCAATAACACAGTAGAAAAAAGGGGAGTCTATATATACATTGTGTGCAAAAGGCATGAGAAGGTAGGCAAATAATTACAATTATGCAGATTAACACTGGAGTGATAAATGATCAGATGGTTATGTAAAGGTAGAGATAGAGATATTGGTGTGCAAAAGAGCAGAAAAATAAATAAATAAAAACAGTATGGGGATGAGGTAGGTGAAAATGGGTGGGCTATTTACCAATAGACTATGTACAGCTGCAGCGATCGGTTAGCTGCTCAGATAGCAGATGTTTGAAGTTGGTGAGGGAGATAAAAGTCTCCAACTTCAGCGATTTTTGCAATTCGTTCCAATCACAGGCAGCAGAGAACTGGAACGAAAGGCGGCCAAATGAGGTGTTGGCTTTAGGGATGATCAGTGAGATACACCTGCTGGAGCGCGTGCTACGGATGGGTGTTGCCATCGTAACCAGTGAACTGAGATAAGGCGGAGCTTTACCTAGCATGGACTTGTAGATGACCTGGAGCCAGTGGGTCTGGCGACGAATATGTAGCGAGGGCCAGCCGACTAGAGCATACAAGTCGCAGTGGTGGGTGGTATAAGGTGCTTTAGTGACAAAACGGATGGCACTGTGATAAACTGCATCCAGTTTGCTGAGTAGAGTGTTGGAAGCAATTTTGTAGATGACATCGCCGAAGTCGAGGATCGGTAGGATAGTCAGTTTTACTAGGGTAAGTTTGGCGGCGTGAGTGAAGGAGGCTTTGTTGCGGAATAGGAAGCCGACTCTTGATTTGATTTTCGATTGGAGATGTTTGATATGGGTCTGGAAGGAGAGTTTAGAGTCTAGCCAGACACCTAGGTACTTATAGATGTCCACATATTCAAGGTCGGAACCATCCAGGGTGGTGATGCTGGTCCTCCTGACCTAGCCCTCCTGACCCCCCCCCTGTCAGTCATCCTGATAGCCCTCCTGACCCCCCCCCTCCCTGTCAGCCACCCTGATAGCCCTCCTGACCCCCCTCTCCCTGTCAGCCACCCTGATAGCCCTCCTGACAACCCCCCCTCCCTGTCAGCCACCCTGATAGCCCTCCTGACACCCCCCACCCCCTCCCTGTCAGCCACCCTGATAGCCCTCCTGACCCCCCCCCTCCCTCCCTGCCACCCTGATAGCCCTCCTGACCCCCCCCCCCTCCCTGTCAGCCACCCTGAACCCCCCCTCCCTGTCAGCCACCCTGATAGCCCTCCTGACCCCCCCCTCCCTGTCAGCCACCATGACACCCCCCCCTCCCTATCAGCCACCCTGATAGCCCTCCTGACCCCCCCCTCCCTGTCAGCCACCCTGATAGCCCTCCTGACCCCCCCCTCCCTGTCAGCCACCATGACACCCCCCCCTCCCTATCAGCCACCCTGATAGCCCTCCTGACACCCCCCCCCTCCCTGAGAGCCCTCCTGACAACCCCCCCACACCCACTAAGGACAAACACGAGCCACAGATTGTTCTCCTCATGGACTCAAACAGGAAATATATACAAGAAAATAAACTTTTCCCCCAAACACACAGTGTCTGAACTCTGGTGTCCAAACACCCAGCGTGCCCTTCTGTCTGACCAACTAGGGTCACCCAGCGCACCCTAGACCTTCTGTCTGAGGATCAACTAGGGTCACCCAGCCACATAATAATTCACACAGGCACAAATGACCTGAGAGCACAGCAGGAAAGGGTGACCACAGCACTGAAGGGAGAGATTGAAAAAGCTTCTTCTACTTTCCCCAACGCACAAGTGGTTATCTCCACCCTGCTACCACGAATGACCTGCTACCATACAGAGGGTAAACGCAAGTAATTCCAGTGACCGTGCCTCAAAACCTAATGTTTTCCTGGCCCATCACTCCACCCTGGCCCACCACTCCACCCTGGCCCATCACTCCACCCTGGCCCACCACTCCACCCTGGCCCATCACTCCACCCTGGCCCACCACTCCACCCTGGCCCATCACTCCACCCTGGCCCACCACTCCACCCTGGCCCACCACTCCACCCTGGCCCACCACTCCACCCTGGCCCACCACTCCACCCTGGCCCATCACTCCACCCTGGTCCACCACTCCACCCTGGCCCATTACTCCACCCTGGCCCATCACTCCACCCTGGCCCACCACTCCACCCTGGCCCATCACTCCACCCTTGCCCACCACTCCACCCTGGCCCACCACTCCACCCTGGACTTGACCAGCCTTTATGACCAGGTCCACCTATACAAGGCAGAAGAGCCCACCTTCGCCCGGACCCTAAAGGACATTGCCCTCAACTTGGCAGTAGAAAACCTAGACAGTATATTTGACCTCTCAGCTTCCCAATCAAATCTAGACAGTATATTTGACCTCTCAGCTTCCCAATCAAATCTAAACAATTCAAACAGAAAACCAAAAACAAATGGTTTGATGAAGAAAGAAATTGAGAAACCTGTCCAACCAAAAGAGAAAGAGACAGAGAGAGAGAGACACACGGAGAGAGAGAGATACACGGAGACACACAGAGACAGAGACACAGAGAGACACACAGAGACACAGACACAGAGAGACACACAGAGACACGGAGAGACACATGGAGAGAGAGAGATACACGGAGAGACACACAGAGACAGAGACACAGAGAGACACACAGAGACAGAGACACAGAGAGACACACAGAGACAGAGACACAGAGAGACACATAGAGACAGAGACACAGAGAGACACACAGAGACAGAGACACAGAGAGACACACAGAGACACTGAGAGACACACAGAGACACAGAGAGACACAGAGAGACACAGAGACAGAGACACAGAGAGACACACAGAGACACACAGAGACAGAGACACAGAGAGACACACAGAGACAGAGACACAGAGAGACACAGAGACAGAGACACAGAGAGACACACAGAGACAGAGACACAGAGAGACACACAGAGACACACAGAGACAGAGACACAGAGAGACACACAGAGACACACAGAGACAGAGACACAGAGACACAGAGAGACACACAGAGACAGAGACACAGAGAGACACATAGAGACAGAGACACAGAGAGACACACAGAGACACTGAGAGACACATGGAGAGAGAGAGATACACGGAGAGACACACAGAGACAGAGACACAGAGAGACACATAGAGACAGAGACACAGAGAGACACACAGAGACACTGAGAGACACATGGAGAGAGAGAGATACACGGAGAGACACACAGAGACAGAGACACAGAGAGACACACAGAGACACTGAGAGACACATGGCGAGAGAGAGATACACGGAGAGACACACAGAGACAGAGACACAGAGAGACACACAGAGACACTGAGAGACACATGGAGAGAGAGAGATACACGGAGAGACACACAGAGACAGAGACACAGAGAGACACACAGAGACACTGAGAGACACATGGAGAGAGAGAGATACACGGAGAGACACACAGAGACAGAGACACAGAGAGACACACAGAGACACTGAGAGACACATGGAGAGAGAGAGATACACGGAGAGACACACAGACAGAGACACAGAGAGACACACAGAGACACTGAGAGACACATGGAGAGAGAGAGATACACGGAGAGACACACAGAGACAGAGACACAGAGAGACACACAGAGACACTGAGAGACACATGGAGAGAGAGAGATACACGGAGAGACACACAGAGACAGAGACACAGAGAGACACACAGAGACACTGAGAGACACACGGAGAGAGAGAGATACACGGAGAGACACACAGAGACAGAGACACAGAGAGACACACAGAGACACACAGAGACAGAGACACAGAGAGACACACAGAGACAGAGACACAGAGAGACACATAGAGACAGAGACACAGAGAGACACACAGAGACAGAGACACAGAGAGACACACAGAGACACTGAGAGACAGAGACACAGAGAGACACACAGAGACACAGAGAGACACACAGAGACACTGAGAGACACATGGAGAGAGAGAGATACACGGAGAGACACACAGAGACAGAGACACAGAGAGACACACAGAGATACACAGAGACAGAGACACAGAGAGACACACAGAGACAGAGACACAGAGAGACACATAGAGACAGAGACACAGAGAGACACACAGAGACAGAGACACAGAGAGACACACAGAGACACTGAGAGACAGAGACACAGAGAGACACACAGAGACACTGAGAGACACATGGAGACACTGAGAGACACACAGAGACACTGAGAGACACACAGAGACACTGAGAGACACACAGAGACACTGAGAGACACACAGAGACACAGAGAGACACACAGAGACACTGAGAGACACACAGAGACAGAGACAGAGACACAGAGAGACAGAGACACAGAGAGACACACAGAGACACTGAGAGACACATGGAGAGAGAGAGATACACGGAGAGACACAGAGAGACAGAGACACAGAGAGACACACAGAGACACTGAGAGACACATGGAGAGAGAGAGATACACAGAGAGACACACAGAGACAGAGACACAGAGAGACACATAGAGACAGAGACACAGAGAGACACATAGAGACAGAGACACAGAGAGACACACAGAGACACTGAGAGACACACAGAGACACAGAGAGACACACAGAGACACTGAGAGACACACAGAGACACAGAGAGACACACAGAGACACTGAGAGACACACAGAGACAGAGACAGAGACAGAGACACAGAGAGACACACAGAGACAGAGACACAGAGAGACACACAGAGACACTGAGAGACACATGGAGAGAGAGAGATACACGGAGAGACACAGAGAGACAGAGACACAGAGAGACACACAGAGACACTGAGAGACACATGGAGAGAGAGAGATACACGGAGAGACACACAGAGACAGAGACACAGAGAGACACATAGAGACAGAGACACAGAGAGACACATAGAGACAGAGACACAGAGAGACACATAGAGACAGAGACACAGAGAGACACATAGAGACAGAGACACAGAGAGACACACAGAGACACTGAGAGACACACAGAGACACAGAGAGACACACAGAGACACTGAGAGACACATGGAGAGCGAGAGATACACGGAGAGACACACAGAGACAGAGACACAGAGAGACACATAGAGACAGAGACACAGAGAGACACATAGAGACAGAGACACTGAGAGACACACAGAGACACTGAGAGACAGAGACACAGAGAGACACACAGAGACAGAGACACTGAGAGACACATAGAGACAGAGACACAGAGAGACACACAGAGACAGAGACACAGAGAGACACATAGAGACACTGAGAGACACATGGAGAGAGAGAGGCTTTTGAAAAAGTAACTATTATTTATACAATTGTAGTTAGCTAGCTGAATTGTTAACCAGTTGCTAAGCAGTTGCTAGGGAGTCTCCTAAAAGAATCTAGCAAACAAAAAATAACTAGTTAACTAAAGAACAGAAAGACAACAGAAGACAAAGGACATCAAAGCAAAACAGTCCTCTAAAGACACTAGAGACAGAAACAATGCTGTTCTGGGAAAGGTAGGCTTCTATTGCAGCATTGTAGCCAACATCCCCAGCGTTGCTATGGAAATTATTTACCCACCAGACATCCAGACAGAGAAAGATAAGAAACGGTTCAGGTTTGATGATGGTACAGAACCATGAACGTCTGTTTGCAGATCTTACCAGTTACAAAACAAGAGCAAACTTAATCTTTAATACCAAACGAAGGCACATAGAGAAAAGGGTTATTTGCAACCATGTCCCTTTCTCAAAAAAGAGAGGCATCAGCCAAGGATGTCAGATCAGCATTTTTGAAGAAGCTGACCAGAGCAACACGTATCAAGCCTACCAGTCTGCTCCAGCCCAGGTCAGCCTACCAGTCTGCTCCAGCCCAGGTCAGCCTACCAGTCTGCTCCAGCCCAGGTCAGCCTACCAGTCTGCTCCAGCCCAGGTCAGTCTACCAGTCTGCCCCAGCCCAGGTCAACCTACCAGCCTACCAGTATGCCCCAGCCCAGGTCAACCTACCAGTCTGCTCCAGCCCAGGTCAGCCTACCAGTCTGCTCCAGCCCAGGTCAACCTACCAGTCTGCTCCAGCCCAGGTCAACCTACCAGTCTGCTCCAGCCCAGGTCAACCTACCAGTCTGCTCCAGCCCAGGTCAAACTACCAGTCTGCTCCAGCCCAGGTCAGCCTACCAGTCTGCTCCAGCCCAGGTCAAACTACCAGTCTGCTCCAGCCCAGGTCAACCTACCAGTCTGCTCCAGCCCAGGTCAGCCTACCAGTCTGCTCCAGCCCAGGTCAACCTACCAGCCTACCAGTATGCCCCAGCCCAGGTCAGCCTACCAGTCTGCTCCAGCCCAGGTCAGCCTACCAGTCTGCTCCAGCCCAGGTCAACCTACCAGTCTGCTCCAGCCCAGGTCAACCTACCAGTCTGCTCCAGCCCAGGTCAACCTACCAGTCTGCTCCAGCCCAGGTCAACCTACCAGTCTGCTCCAGCCCAGGTCAAACTACCAGTCTGCTCCAGCCCAGGTCAACCTACCAGTCTGCTCCAGCCCAGGTCAACCTACCAGTCTGCCCCAGCCCAGGTCAGCCTACCAGTCTGCTCCAGCCCAGGTCAGCCTACCAGTCTGCTCCAGCCCAGGTCAGCCTACCAGTCTGCTCCAGCCCAGGTCAGCCTACCAGTATGCCCCAGCCCAGGTCAGCCTACCAGTATGCCCCAGCCCAGGTCAGCCTACCAGTCTGCTCCAGCCCAAGTCAACCTACCAGTCTGCTCCAGCCCAGGTCAACCTACCAGTCTGCTCCAGCCCAGGTCAACCTACCAGTCTGCTCCAGCCCAGGTCAACCTACCAGTCTGCTCCAGCCCAGGTCAACCTACCAGTCTGCTCCAGCCCAGGTCAACCTACCAGTCTGCTCCAGCCCAGGTCAACCTACCTGCCTCCCAGTCAAACCAACCCAGAGCTACGCTATTAATACTTTGAAACTCGTAAACAGTAGAAACATACACTGAAACACTGAAACGCAAGAAATTGAATTACAACAATAAGACACTTGATGAAATTGAAAACGCAATTGACCAAAATCCATTTTGGGACATGTGGAACAATTTAAGCACAACAAAGCCACAATAATTAGCCATACAAGAAGGAATTTGGAAAAGGTATTTTGATAATCTACTCAAAAACATCCCACAAAAAGACTTACAACAGAATCAATTAAAGAAAATTAAAGAAAAATGTAACATCCATTAATCGGTCATTAAAACAACCAAAATCCATTAGATTACCCAAGAACCCAACAAGAACTAAATGAAAAGCTCAAATCTATAAAACCAAAGAAGGCTTGTGGTCTAGATAACATCAGAAATGAAATGCTGAAAAACAGCACACCTGAGTTGCAAAATGCTGTGTTTAAACTGTTCAACATGATTTTAACTTCTGTCTGCTTCCCAGGGGCTCATCTCCCCTATCCACAAAAGTGGAGACAAATCAGACCCCAATAATTACAGGGGAATTTGCATAAACAGCGACTTGGGAAAGGTTTTCTGTAGCATTTTGAATTCAAGAATTCAAACCTTTCTTCAAGAAAAAAATGGAATAAGTAAATTGTCTTTCTCCCTAACCATCACAATACTGATCATATTACACACACTAATTAATAAACACGTCCACCCCAAAAAAGAGAGGGCAACATCTTTGCTTGCGGGTCCTCCCGACTGGCGCAGTAGCTGTGCCACTAGAGATCCTGGTTCGAATCCAGGCTCTGTCACAGCCGGCCGTGACCGGGAGGCCCATGGGGCGGCGCACAATTGGCCCAGTATTGTCTGGGTTAAGGGAGGGTTTGGCCGGCAGGGCTGTTCTTGTCCCATAGCCCACTAGCGACTCCTGAGGCATGCTGGGCGCAGTGCACGCTGTTTCCTCCGACACATTGGTGCAGCTGGCTTCCGGGTTGGATGGGCATTGTGTCAAGAAGCAGTGTTCATGGCTCTCGACCTTCGCCTCTCCCGAGTCCGTACAGGAGTTCATGGCTCTCGACCTTCGCCTCTCCCGAGTCCGCAGTTTGAGTCCAAACCTTTTCAATATTTATATCAATGAATTAGCAGACATGTTGGACCATTCTGCAGCCCCAGGACT